>NW_026717327.1:0-16190 GCF_029784015.1 Lycium ferocissimum | reverse complement strand
AAGGCTCGTGTTATCCGTACCTAACCGGCAGCGGGTAGGCGCGCATTATATATATACATATCTACTATATTCTACCCGGCCATCTAAGCTCGGTTTCTATAATAGACACATGGGCACATATACATGTAAGCTCATAAGCATCTTTAGAATCATTTCTATCATCGTTCATTACATCTATCCCTAGAGGATTACTCATCATATAAGGAACTTAGTACAATCGTAACATATCGAGGATCATGAGCTTAGCCGGTTTTAGAGATGAATCATCTAGGGGATATCATAGACTCATAGAAGAATAGATAGTTGGCCAAAGAACCGTGCCTTATGAAAGAAGGGTTAGCCTTACATACCTTTCCATTCAACTATTCTAACACTTGCACATTCTCCTTCAATGCTCACGTTTCTACCTTCAATAGAGTTATACTATCTTTAGGAAATCGATGACTTAGCATACATGACTAAAGCTAGAGAAAATTGGACAGCATCTTCTTTATTTATACGACTTCTCCATATCATATATCAACTCCCAAACATCAATAATAACATTCACAACATCATCACAATAACTTTTATTCACCTACATTATCCTTACTTCTCAATTCAATTCCAATCATCCATATTCATGGTCATATCACACGATTATGTTCATTCATATACAATGTCGATTCCATGTTCTCAATATCATTTAACATGGCTATAATCATAATGTATCAAGAATCATAACTCAATCCAAACATTTACTCAAAAGTGACACTATTCCCACATTCATGACCCATTTCTATATCCTTTTGCAATCCAAGTGTTTCAACTTTCAAATACCTTAAACAACGTGGAAATATCATAAAACTTACCTTAGATGGTGTAGGAATGAACCTTGGGTGCAAACAACTCACTTGAGCAAAACCCTAGTTTCACCTTTACTTGGATTCTTGTCTTGGATGAACTTTAATGGGTTTCTTATACTTGATTCACTTGGTTTGATGAAGTTGAACACTAATTTCTCTTGAAATAGAGAAATATAGAGAGATGTTATAGAGAGAAGTGGTGTGAAGAGGGAATGAAATGAAATAAGACTTGGTCCCTTATTAAATACACAAATCTGTCCCGACTATATTCTATGGACCAACATACGGTCCGTATAATTTATACTGACCGTATGTCTAGCTGTAGATTTGGTCCAGAGAGGGGTGACATTATGGGCTGATTATACGGCTGAACATACGTTCTATATGTTTTATACGGCCAGTATGTTTGGCCGTATAATGTCCAGTCATTCCGAACTTGTTCTCGTCGACTCGTTTGATCTCCAATCCTTATGGAACCTTCTTGACACTTGTTTACCACCTCATTAACAATATAAGGGAAATTATAACTATTCTCCAAAGCCTCATTAAATCATCATTAACTTGTTACTCGTAAATCCTTTCCGTTACACATCATATGCCTTGCCTTCTCTTGGCAACCTTTCTCGTCTAACCTCGAACGTCTTTGAAATCTTATTTAAAGTCATCAAATATCATTATTTACTTATTGAAATACCATATACTACGTGATCTTCGTTAGCCTATTCACTGTGCATCAACAGAAAATTTTACGAGGTGTAACACTCAACTTGCCTGATTTGAAGTTCGAAGCTCAAACGATCATCACACAACCTTGTGTAATGACCCATTAAGTTGTTTTGATAATTTCACCTATTTTTCCCTAAATGACCATTATATCAGCCTTAATTTGGTATTTTTGATGTGCGGGGATGGGTGACTATTCTTTATATAAGGAAAAATCGTAAGTTTGGGTTCTTAAGTTTGGTTTTGGAAAAAGATTTGACCAATTATGACTTTTGGGTATACACGTTCGGAATAAAATTTTGATAACTCTGTTAGGTCCGGAACGTGATTTTTTGACTTAGTAGGACAGTTGGTTCGGGTCCTGAGGCGTTGGGGTGTGGTTTGGATCATTGGATGGAAAGTTAGGATTTTGATATTTTGGAGTTGACCATAGTCACCACCGGGTCAAGATGACGTCTTTTGAGATCCAAGTGCGCGAGTGAGTTCGTAGTCTATTTTACAACTGAAATGCATATTTGGTGTGTGCCCAGGGGTTTCGGGTAAGTATGGGGTGTCAAAACCAAGTCCGGGGAACACCAAAAAAATTTGGTATTCAGTTGCTAGGTTTTTCTTTACGGTCACGAAAAAGGGGCCTCGATAGCGAGCCTCGATGGGACAGCCAGTTGCGATCGCGTGGCGTCCTTTGCGAACACAATGAGGTGCGAGGTTGGGACAGGGTGAGTCGCGAGTCATCGCTATCGCTTGACTGGTCCCACAATCATGATGAACCCAACTGGGCCTCGCGATCGCAATGACTCGGACCGAGATCATTGGGCTGAACAGTGAATATATTACCAACTTCAAAAACATTTCCTCATTTCCATATTCCAAGTTCTAGAGTTCGGATTGGAGTAATTTTAAGAGGAATTAGATCATCTAAGATTGGGGGGGGGGGTAAGAATCTAATCTTTATCTCGTTAATCTTTCTTATTTCCTATCATTAGTTTGTAGTTTAATCATGATTTGAGGTTGACAAATTAGGAGGTTTTAGTCCTAGGTTTAAATTGGGGTTTTCTTGATAATTGGGAGTCAATTCATGAGTAATTTAGCATGATTATTTAGATCCAGACTAATTAGATTATGGGTAAAATGAATTTAAGTTAAATTTCTAGTTTTACCCTGGGAGCTCGGGTTTGGATATTTTGGGTTCATTTTGCTTTTCGGGCAAAACATAGCAATATGGGTGTTATTAGACTTGTGTGACCCCGTAGAATACTAATTTGACCGTGTTGAACTCAGATTCTTGATAAATTACCGTTTTATCCTCGAGGTTTGGGGATGGGATTTTAAGTTGACTATTCAGGTCGAATTTCTTCTACGGCAATAGGGTATCCGTAGAATCGTGTTTTAATGTAAAATTTGTGTCTTGATAGACTTTGGTCATTCGGAGGTGCTTCGAAATGGGAAGGCTCAAGTTTAAGTGTTCGTGGCACCCGCTCGGCCTTGAAATAGGTTACGATTTACTCTTTTAGACTCCGATTAGAGGGCGTATATAGCCTATAAATATTGATGGGGGTATTGGGCATGTGAATGGGGTCTCACCTTAGTGATGGTGATGAACACTTAGGCGGGCACCGGTGTGTCTGTTTGGGAAATTGTTGCATGATTAGGATGTTGTGTCGGGGAATGCATGTTATGCCTACATGCATTGGTTGCGGTGATAAATCCACTTAGGTTGGTATGGTTGTTCCTTAATTGGGATATGATAGCCATGTTTCACATATTTTTGGGAGAATATCGACTCATTTTGCATTCATCACACCATATCTCGTTTATAGTATGAATGTGGCATCAATCTTGACCTTGAGGTGATATTATGTGATCCATGATGTGTACATATTTATTCCTTACTTCATTCCTCTGTTAACTCTTGTTGTTGTGCATTTTGTACTTATCCATGCATGCATACATTTATAAATTCATTGTGAATAGACATTTATGAGATATGAGTTGGTCCTTCGAGACCCAAAAATGTAAGATTGACATGTTTAAGCCTGAAGGAAAATGATTCCAGGTATGATGATATGAGTTACGCGGAGATAATATAACATGATATGATATGATTGATATGGTTCTCCCCCAGTCCGAGGGTACATGTCAGATGGTGTTGAGGGGTATATGGACTTTGCGAGTTCCCCATGGGTCATGACTAGACGGAATGTCCGCTAGCATGTGTGTACCAAGTATGAGATTTGGCCAGTCCATTTGCATACATGCATTCATTCATTTGACTCATTGCATTATCATAAGATTATTGGCTACCATTTTTATGGTGGAACATGACTAAGGTTAAAAGATGTATATGGTGGTTAGCTGTGTGGTTCTACTTGTATGTTCTACTGAAATCTTTATATAGTGTATGTGTTATTCCTTCGTTATCGGCCTATGATACCTACTGAGTACTAGTGGTTTGTATGCACCTACAGTTGCTGCACTATTTTCTGGTGCAAATACAGACCCGTGCTCTAGTTCTATCCCACGTGGCTGACTTTGAGTCTATCATTTCCAGAATCTAGGGTGAGTGACAGCTGGACCTGCAGCCCTGGATTCTTATCTTGTGTTATTATTTTCTTCCTTTTGAGATAGCTTTCTATTTCTATATTGACTTAGACTTGCATTCTATTTAGAAGCTCTTATGCAAGGTAGACCATGTTTTGGGGACTGTATTTGACCAAGCTTTATTCCGCACTTACTCATATTTAAGTTAATACTGTTTAGTTAATGTCGATGGTGTAAATGATTCTCTTACTTTTCTTTCTAAATGATTTACTACTCTAGAATGGTACGCCTACTGGTGCGAGGGTGTAGGTACCATCATGACCCTCGAATTTGGGTCATGACAAATTGGTACCAGAACTTCAGGTTCACCGGTCTTATAAGTACAAGAGGATGTCTAGTAGAGTCTTGTGGATTGGTACGTAAACGTCCGTACCCATCATCGAGAGGCTGTAAGACATTTAGGAAACTTTCATTCTTTCATTCCTTTCGTGCTGATTTTTTTAAGCTAAATATATGACTTCATTATTCTATTCTCTCATAGATGGAGATGACACGCGTGGAGCTGTGGCATGTGGAAGGGGTCGTGGTAGAGGTCGTCATAGGAGAAGACCCCGTGGAGCAAAATCGGGTAGAGGTCGGGCACTTGTGGTGGGTCATACCTGTGCCAGGTCACTGTCTCTCGGGCCGGAGATTAAGCATGAGATTGATCATGAGATTGAGCATGAGGACGAGCCTATAGAGGAGGAGTGGCAGGGACCAGCCCAGGCACCTCCTGAGATCATTACTACACCAGTCCTACAGGATGCCATGGTGCGCATTCTGAGCTTACTTGAGGGTTTGACCCAGGCCGGCGCTTTCCAGGCTACACCAGATGGGTCACGGACCGAGTGGAGGATAGACTGCGACAAGTTTCGGTACTCCGTAGGCATAACCCGCCGCCCCGTGGCACCCCGCATTAATGAGTTTCCGCATCGATTTTGCTTCTCACCGCCATTCTTTGGGCCGATTACGACCCAAGATGAGCATAAGATATTTGAACAGTTCACAAGGATGAGTCCTCCCTGGTTCTATGGTACTCTCGAGGAGGATGCGCATGAGTTCATCGTTAGTTGTCATGAAAGACTCCATAAGTTGGGTTTAGTAGAGTCCCACATAGTTGACTATGTTTCTTTTCAGTTAATTGGGGATGCTAAACAGTGGTGTAGGTCTTACATTGAGTGCCGACCAGCTGGGTCTCCTTCTTTGACTTGGACTAAGTTCTATCAGGTATTTCTGGAGAACTATGTTCCCCTGGAGAACTATGTTCCCCTGGAGACAGGAAGAGGGATGAGTTCGTCGACTCGAAGCAGAGAGGGTTATCTGTTGCACAGTATGAGTCTTTGTTTCATGCTCTGGCTCGTTATGCTATGATGTTACTCCCCAATGAGGCAGAGAGAGTGAAGAGGTATGTGAAAGCATTGAACCTTTCGTTCGATTGGCGACATTATAAGTGGTAGCTTCTGGGCCTTCATTTCAGGAAGTGGTGGATCACGCTAAAGACGTCAAGTTAGTAAGGATTCAGTTCTATGATAGGGTGACAGCAAAAAAGCTCACAGATCTGGCAGTTTCAGTGGTTCTTCTTCTAGGAGCGGGGGACATAATGGTAGAGGTCATCATCACCATTTCAATTGACTCTTTCGGTTAGCACTTTAGATTTCAGCAGGTGGTTCTTCAGGGCACAGTAAGTACCGGTCAAGGCGGACATCTCGGAGTTCTTATTCTCGACACTCAGGCCGAGAAGGGAATTCTAGGTCTTTAGTATCAGTTCATCAGCCCGCGATGCTCATGACTTGATATGAGTATGGGACCTGAGGTAGTTAGCGATAGAGTGTCCTAGACTTAGACAGGGTGGATCCAAGCAGAGCTCTCAGTACAAGCACCTAGGCCTCTAGCACAACCAGTTAGAAGAGGTGGATATTCTGGCAGAGGGGGTTCATAGCCTGGCAGAGGCAGTCATTAGTCAGTTAGAGGTGGTTCTCAGTCAACTAGGGGTGGAGCTCAGATAGGTCGTGCTGGTCGCAGTGGTACACAGTCAGAGGTGAGTGAGGTCATTTCTATGCTTTCTCTAGTAGGCCAGAGGCCGAGGCTTCTGATGCAGTTATCACGGGTACTATTTTGATCAGTCATCGACCATCTGTAGCATTATTTGACCCAGGCTCTACATACTATTATGTGTCTACTTATTTTGCATCAGGTATGGATGTGTTATGTGAGTCACTTGGTTTTCCTATTACTGTTTATACCTTTGTTGGGGATTCTGTAGTGGTGGATCGAGTGTATTGATCTTGCATTGTTACTTTGATGGGATATGATACTTGGGATGATTTGAAGGTTCTAGACATGGTAGATTTTGACATTATCTTAGGCATGGATTGGTTGTCGCCTTATCACACGATCTTGGACTGTCATGTCAAGATGGTTACATTAGCTATGATGTGAATCCCTAGGTTGGATTGGAAGGAAGCTATTAGCCACGTATCAAAGAAGGTTATATCCTACCTTAGATCTCGATGGATGGTTGTGAAAGGGTGTTTGGCTTATTTGGCCTATG
The DNA here is from genome assembly GCF_029784015.1 of Lycium ferocissimum. NCBI lineage: Eukaryota > Viridiplantae > Streptophyta > Magnoliopsida > Solanales > Solanaceae > Lycium > Lycium ferocissimum. The sequence goes on along the minus strand of NW_026717327.1, from coordinate 9,494 downwards.
TTCGGGACACTAGTGCAGACAATCCTCCACTCAAGTCAGTGCCAATAGTGAGGAAGTTCCCTAATGTTTTTTTGACTGACTTGCCGGGTGTTCCACCATATCGTGATATTGAATTTTTCATTGATTTAGAGCTGGGCACCAAGCCCGTGTTTATTCCGCCATAACGGATGGCACCTACAGACTTGAAGGAGTAGTTCCAAGACATGCTGAGTAAGGGATTCATCAGGCCTAGTGTTTCACCTTGGGGTGCTCCGGTGTTATTTGTGAAGAAAAAGGATGGAGCATCCGTATGTGTATCAACTACTGACAGTTGAACAAGGTTACCATTAAGAGCAAGTACCCTATTTCTCACATTGATGACTTGTTTGATCAGCTTTAGGGTGCTTCATTCTTCTCTAAGTTTGATTTGAGGTCCGGTTACCATTAGTTGAAGATTAAGGTGGAGGATATCCCGAAGATAGCTTTCAGGACCCGCTATGGTCATTATGAGTTCTTAGTTATGTCTTTTGGGCTGACCAATGCCCCGACAGCCTTTATGGACTTGATGAACGGTGTTTTCAGACCATATTTAGACTCCTTTGTGATCATCTTTATTGATGATATTCTGATTTACTCTCGGAGTAGAGAGGAGCATGAGCAGTATCTGAGGATTGCACTGGAGTTTTTGAAGGAAAAGCAACTCTATGCTATGTTTTTCAAGAGTGAGCTCTGGCTTAGTTCTGTGGTGTTTTTGGGACTTGTGGTGTCAAAGGATGGTATTATGGTGGTGTCATGACCCAACCGGAGGGCCATGATGTGCACCCGGTGCTAACGCACCTGGGTACCTCTTATCGTACTCTTATATTCATATCTAGGTGAGCCACATGGCTTACTCATAATTTATATGCATCAATAGTGCTAATCTCGTTGGGCAACAACACATTCATAACATCATTAACAACTATGCCCATATTAATGTACATGAGTCGACGAGGCTTTCAAAATGATATACAAAATATAAGCCAACAAGGCTAAGGACATCTAATCATACACAACTGCCTACGAGACTCTAAGAAGAGTATGTCACATCATATAGGCAGGACAGGACCCCACCATGCCCATAGGTATGTACACAAAAGAATAATACCAAAAGTTATAGCTCTGGATGAAATGGAGCTCCTCTATGTAGTCCCTGAATAAGAAATCTACGGATCAGGCCTGTCTTCCTATCCACCTGCGGGCATGATGCAGCGTCCACAAACAAAAGGATGTTAGTATGAATAATGTACTGAGTATGTAAAGCATAATCAACATCATAATAGGAGCATAAGAGACAGTATAAGAAATAGCATAAGATGGGAAAATCAGGAGATAGTAGCCATCATCGTAATTACTTACTTGTGTTTCATAGGGACCTTTTGTTTCTAATGCGTGCTCGTGTACATACATATATACATATACCTATGTCCATATCCATATTCATATACATGTCTGTATCCATATTCGTATCCGTATTCATATACATATTCATAACCATAGCATACCCGACCATAAAGGTTCGGTGGTTTCACATACCCGGCCATGACAAGGTTCGGTGTCATACATACCTGGCCCTACCAAGGCTCAGTGTTATCCGTACCCAACTGCAGTGGTGTGCGTGCAATAGATATCATATCCGGCCATATGAGCTTGGTGTTACATAATAGTAATATATACTTAGACACACATACATAAAAGTTCATAAGTATCATCAACTTCATTGCCATCATCGTTTTCGTTACATCTATCCTTATAGGATCAACTATCGTATAAAGGAAGTACTAGTATCGTGAAAGTATCGAGAATTATGAGCTTTGGTACTCTTAGAGGTAGAGTCATTTATAATCATTATGGAACTCATGAAAGGATATATATATATACATATATAGCAAGGGAACCAAGCCTTAATGAAAGAAGGGTTAGCTTTACATACCTCTTCGACTTCTTAACTATTTAGCGTTCACCGTTGAAGCTTGAATAATCTACATTTAGAAGGATTTATACCATGGTTAAGCCTTAATGATACTCCTAAATTCAAACTAGGATAGTTCATGTTCTAATGAAAATTGGGCAGCATTTCCCCTATTTCGTCAACTTCCACTATATCACAAAACAACTCCCAACAACCACAATAATATCCACAATATCATAATCAAGTATTCACATTCGATTTAGCCTTCAAAATTCATCCTTGTGTTCAACTTATACCAACAACTTCATACCCATTTTAGCACATTTTCATAATAATGCTTCCTCATCACCATTACTATCTTCCATAACAATATTATATCCATATTATACTAAGAATCATAACTCAAGTTAGCTTACTACTCAAAAACATCACAAAAACTATATTTAGAACTCATCTTCCACTTTTTCCTTCTATCCAAGCTGTTCAACAACTAAACATTCTTGATAACATGTAATAAGCATGAAAACTAACCTTTTATCTCATAAGAATGAGCTTTGGAGCAAGCTATCAACTTATATGAAAACCCTAGCTTCAATATCCAAAGAATTCTTGGAGTCTAATAACCCTAGCAAGGCTTGTAACACATGGGTATCTTGATTCTTGCTTCTTGATATTTAATCTCCCCTGGATTAGTTTATAGAGTTGAAGAGAGGGTTTTTAGAGAGCCTTTGGATCTGATTTGGTGAAATGAAATGTCCAAATGAAGTGGAGTAAATTATATAAAGCGGAACTTAAAATCCCGTCGGGCAATTCTGCGCCCATTTTGACGGGCCGTAAAAATTCCTACGGACCGTCAAAATGGTCCGTAGAACTGCCCAGTCAAATATGGTTCACTGTGACCATTTGACACTGGGCTGGGTCAATTTGACAGACCGCAGAATTTTCTGCGGGGCGTCAAAATTCCTGTGGGCCGTCAAATGGTCCGCAGAAATTTTCTGCCTTTCAGACGATGCCGTCGTAAAACATGCATAACTTTTTACTCAGGCGTCACATTGATGAACGGTTTGTTGTGTTGGAAACTAGACTCGATGCAATTCAATTTGGAAAAAATAAACACACCAAAAATCCTAATATTCTAGGAGATATGCTTCCCCCAATCTGGACCAAAATCCTTTCTGAAAATTTTGCCAAGTTTTACTAAAGTTCCCACAAACTCCATTCCTTTATTTGTTTGTTCTTAAATCCTTGAATAACTCATTTCATGGGCTTAAAACTCCATAACCATAATATGGGAACATGTAATCTCATATATCCTAAGGTAACTCCTGTTTCCACGATTAGGACAACTAACGCCTAACGAATCTCAACGGACGAACTACGAGGTGTAACATTCTCCCCCTCTTAGGAACATTCATCCTCGAATGATAGGCTCTTGGGGAAATTACAAAAAATTTTGCCGGAGTTTTCCCTATAATATGGAACTACCATCCTGTCAAAGCAACCAAAAATATATATCGCCTTACAGGGCTACAACAACACATCAACAACCATGGCCACACACGACCAAGAAAACATTGAACAAAGCATCACATACCTGGGGGCAATGGCATCTCTGCCTGAGTCTCCTCTGAAGGTGGAAATAAATGTGGGTACCTGGACTTCATGTCCTCTTCGGCTTCCCAAGTCATCCTCTTTATTATTATTCTTTCATAAAACTTTAACTGAAACTACCTCTTTGGTTCTGAGCTTTCGTACTTACCTATCTAAAATGGCAATGGAGACTTCTTCATAAGACAATTGTTTAGTAACTTGGACATCATCTATTGCCAATATTCTAAAAGGATCTCTAATACACTTACGGAGCATCGATACATGGAAAACTGGATGGACTGACTCCAAATCCGCAGGTAGGTCTAATTCATAAGCCACTTGGCCTATCTTGCGTACAATCTCACAAGGTCCAATGTACCGGGGACTAAGCTTGCCCTTTTTGCCAAATCTCATGATGCCCTTCATTGGCGACACCTTCAAGAATGCCCAATCTTTCACTTGAAATTCTAAGTCTCGTCGATCTTTTTTCTTTCTCAATAATGATTTGCAAATCTATCCCACTTTCTTTCTTCCATGTGACCATGATAATGGTATTGATTTACATCTGTAGAGTCTAGATAAATTCAATCTGAGATGTCTTGTCGTAGGTGTCCCTCGTCAACTCATTCAACACTTCATAATTTTTGAGAATTTCATAACCCTTTGGTAAGCTATTGGAAATTTGCTATAACCACAATGATACAAAAATGAAAGTTCCAAGGCGTAATATTCTTCTGGTAAAACCCCCTCTATTCAATGATCCTATCGAATTCGTAAGTAATCTAACCCACCTCAGGGCTATCGTAGGAAAGATATAACATATACTTATATCACATCCAGAGTTATTGTCCTATTTGTCCTTAATGATAATTCCGACTCAACATTTCGACTTAATTTACCATATATTCTCCCTCTACTGACCCGGAGTACCACAAATATACTATTCTTGTTTACCCCCTACTCCTCTTTCTACGTACCCCATTGGTTTCATTCTCGATATGTAAATACTTACAGGTTACATAACCGTTCTTTTGTGATTAGTGTACGAACATCTAATCTTATTCATAAACTTCCCTTACTTTGGTCCGTTCTATTTTACGTATCTCACACATACCAAAACTCTTTTGTCTATCTGATGTAACTTATCTCGTCACTCTTTTCTCTCCTTTATTAGTCCCCTGATTATCACATCTTATATTCTATGATAGAAAACTTTATGTCTCTTCTTATTTGTCACTTATAACTCGCAATATCATTAACAAACGACTTTACTGCCAATTCCCTCGCCTCTATTCCAGTATAGCAGTGCTATCCTTTACAATATTCCTCAAGTTATTTGCTCCCAATGTCATGTTTTTCATGGTTTTCACGAATAATTTTCAGTACAGTCTCAGATACCCGCTCGATTCTTGTTCACTTATTTACTAGCTATTAGACTCATTTCTACATAACTTTCACCTTTTGTTTTAGAGTCTATATCTGTCACGTCTTAGGATCCATCGTTTCAATCTCTACACCTGTATTTTCCTTACTCGCTTCCCCTCTTAAGGGTCTTACTTATACCATTCTCCAATCTGTTATCTTACTTTTAAATCTTGAATTCATATATCCCATTCATCGATTCCCTTATTATACTGCATCATATTCATGTCATCTCCCATAATTTATAGCTACGGTAATTCATGTGTGAAGTCTTAACATGCTCATCTCGTAGTTTTGCAATCAAGTAATACAACCAACATAGCACCCCAAACAAGGATGTATTTTACTTAGGTCAACCGTTAGTTATGAGTCAATGTCTACATCCGCTCCAATTAACAACTTCTATCTCATAGGGATACTAAAATAGTAGTCTATCTAGCTATCCGTACCATCCATGTAATGTCACTTATCCCATTCTTCAATACCCAGAGTTCACTTATAGCGTCATCTTTCCCTTTTCTTCCCATCTCAAGTTATTCCTCTCTTTCCTATAATCGACTTATAGTAACCGTAAATGCATTTTCCCTTAAACCCACCATTTTTGTTTTTCAAGGATCTAAGTCTCATGCGCCACTAATACCCCTTATGCCTCATACTTTTTTACTCTTGTGTTGCACTCAACATTGATTTCAAAACCAATCATAATCATGTCATATTTGTCGTTGATGATAGCCTTACTTTATCGCTTTATCATCGTACGGTAAACTCATAATTCATGGCCATATTTTTCTCTCCAACTTATTCCTTTATATACTTTACTCGTTCTGTCTTACTGTAGGATATTCGTAGGAGATGCATCTTCCTTTTCTCATAATATGACTACTTCTTAAGCACGCGTACTTCGTATATTTTTTTTCTTTCTATACCCGTACTTATTCCTTTACAATCTTTCCTCCTCAATTTATCTTATTACCTCCCTTTTCATAATCAGTCCTTCATTCCTCGCACAAGGAATCCTACTCTTAACTTAGTACCGCTTTGTCCTTTAGAATATATTACCTCTATACAATCCGTTCTTCGCTTCCAAAACTTATTCTGCTCATTCTGATCATCCCCTCGCATCCTTATTATGCTAATCCTTCTCCTAACAGTCATTCTATTTCGTTATTCATCTTTCCGTAGTCTTGGTCTTTTACATCCAACCAAAGATATCACTCGTGATCTCGATTATACAAATCACCAACTGTTACTACTTTGCCATATCACTTTTCTCTGATTTCTTTTTCAAGTTGACTTCCTTTTTTTTCCTTTTGCTTGCTATCATTTTTGTCATTGAGGAACCTCTATGCTGGACTTTCCCCTAACAAGGTCTTATAAGCTTTCTCATCTCCGCCCCATGGCTCGCTTGTTGGTTTCACACTTGCATTCACTCTTTATTCATATATAGAACATGTCACATCTTTAGTCGTTTCCTCGCTATACTTTGTATGATAGTGTTATATCCCGTATTTTGTACATTGGGACATTTCGAGCTAACTACGATAAGTTAAGGACAAGACTATTCCGGGATACGAGGTTGAGATTTTTGACCTTCGATTTTGTTTTAAGGCATAAGTTGCTTATGATTTTATTGGTATGGAATATTAAGGAAAATTTGGGGTTAAAAGTGAATTATGAAAAGTTAATTATTTTTCATGAAATAACCAAGTTGGTAGTGTGCACAAGTGGGGTACCACCCATTGGCCAAATTAAATTCATCCAAGCCATGTGTGGGCCATGGGACATTTGGATGAATTATATATGTGCACATTGGATGACAAGCTAGACATTGTTCATCATTTTATCACTCTAGAAACTTGGAGAAAATATGGAGAAAAAGAGAGAAGGAGGTTCGGCCAAGGCTGGCCGAATATGGTCATGGAAAATTGATCAAGAAAAAATATTTTCTTCTAGCTTTTCTACTAATTGGAAGGTCCTAATCAACATGGAGTAGTTGTTGGAGCAATCAAACCATTCATTCTTGCAAGCACAAACCCTAGCCAAGTGAAGAACTAAGTGAAAAAGGTAAGGTTCAATCCTCTTTTACATATGTTATGGATGGTTTGTGCATGTTGTAGTGTGTAGAAATGGATGAAATTCATGAAAATATGGGTGTTGGTGTGTGGCCGTATAGGGGCTGCCTTTGGTAGGACATGATGAACAAAATTTATTTAGTATTTTTGGTTGTTGTTGTATGGATTCTATGATGAAAATGAAGGTTTAGTGATTTAAGTTGAAGTTGTAAACGTTTGGGGGCTGTTTTAGAAGTTAATGTGATTCTAATATAGTTTCTTGAATTTATGGGAATGATGTTGTTAATGTGTGGATTGTTGGTGTAGTTTATGAATTTGGAAGAAAGAAATGTGTTGTCGTTGTTCCTATTGGAATGGGAAGGTTTCGGGTGCAGTATGTATTGGTTGGGTTATTTTGAATGTTGTGCGGATTGTTTAAAATGTTCTTGAATCGTGTTTGAATGGTTTCGGATTAGTACTTGAACATGTGAACGTTGGTGTTGACTTGATTGTATGTGGTTAATTTGAATATAAATGGAATGTTGTCGAATTATGTAGAAAAGAGTTATTGACGTTAGAATGCGTTTTGAATCAATTGTTGATGTTGTTAGTATGGTTGTTGGTATTGTTGTTGGTGATTTGGCCGAGTTGAATTCTCGGGGTTGTTGAATTTATAGGGGAAATGCTGCCCATGTGACACCTCGGAATCTTTCCATACTTGAGTGACGAGTAGAACGATGAAGAGCTTGAGTATATGATGTGTTGATAAGTCGGTAATGGCCAATCATGAATTTTGTGGAAATAATAAAGTTGTGAAAATTGCAGCCCAGTGGTCGTATATGGCACTACACGGCCCGTAAAGTGATTTACGGACCGTATAGTGCGATCGTCCTCCAAGCAGTCAAAAATCTCAAGTTTCTGTTAAGTGTTGAAATGGTTAAATACGGCCCAGTATACGGCCCGTAAACTGGAGGACGGACCGTAAACCAGGTCGTAAACTGCTGGTCCTTCAACCAAACTTTCTGTTTTCCTTATGCTTAAATACGGCCATGGAGGACGGACCGTAAACTAGTATACGGTCCGTAAACTGTGGTTTACGACCACTGTACAGCCGACGACTGTTCATTAAAAATCAGCTTTTGTGATTTATATAAGGGACCTCCTTTCATTTTATTTTCATTTCATCTCCCACCTCCTCCATTCAAGAAACCTCTAGAGTGTTCTAAACACTTCATCCATGAGAAAACAAGAGAAATCAAAGACCATCAACTAGGAATAGAGTGAAACAAGTGGAAGAAACTTCATCAAAGCTATTCAACCCAAGAAATTCCAAGAGAGAGAGAAAGTAGGGTTTTGGTGGAAGGGTGAATTGTTATCCAAGGCTTGTTCCTCCATCATCCAAGGTATGTTTTATGGTATTTTCATGATGTTAAGAGTATTACAAAGTAGAAACACTTGAATTACAAAAGAATACATGAAATGGGTTAGATATGGAAGAATAATGTCATCTTGAAATAGTAGTTGGATTGAATCATGGAAATGGATGTGTCAATGTTGTGAATGCATTACAAATGACAATTAGAACATGAAATAAACATTGGATACGAAAGAATACGACGATGGATTTTTAGTCATGATTATGGGAATTTGAAGTGAATTATTAAATACGAATCATATGAATGAATGACAGTTGTTGTTAGTGATATCATGATGATTATTATAAACGATAAGAGAAATGAATAAAGACAGGTTGAGCAATAGAATGAGGGGTGCTCGGTGGTCAGCCTCGTGTACCCGTCACGGCCCGTAGGTCGGGTCGTGACAAAAGTGGTATTAGAGCAGTTCAGTCCTAGAAAGTGTCTACGAGCCGTGTCTAGTAGAGTCTTGTTTATGGTGTGTTGCGCGCCACGCTAATAGACAAGAGGCTACAGGGCATTTAGGAAAAATGACCATCTTTCTGCATATGAGATCGTGCGATAGAGCCAAGTATAAGATGAAATTCCTCCCTAATGAGTATGTTGTGATTTCAGAAATGCCGCCAAAAGGGAAAGCTAAAGCCGCCCAGAGGGCGAGACGACGATGAAGGCGGGCAGAAATAGAGCCGCCTATGAATATAGATGAGGGCGAATCCCATGATGAGGTTCCATCTAATGCCTCCACCACTCCGCCCGTTACGGAAGAGCAAGAAGGGGCTTCAGCTCCAGCTCCTATGCCTACGGTTCCTCCACCGTCTACTTCAAAGCCGACAGTGGCGAGGCCATTAATTTATTGACGTATAGTTGCCACCCGGCACGCAGCAAGATTCAGGCTTTGAGTGACGGGGCGCTAGTACTAGAGCCCGTGATTTCATGAGCTTGAATCCCTTCGGAGTTTTTCGGTCGGCTTGACGAAGACCCTCAAAGTTTTATTGATGAAATGTTGAGGACATTGAGGATTATCCATGCCTCCGAAACTAAATCAGTGGAGTTAGCATCTTATAGGCTCGGGATGTGGCGGTTCTA
>NW_026717326.1:0-15564 GCF_029784015.1 Lycium ferocissimum | reverse complement strand
GTACGAGAATGGTGTAGAATATTTTTCATTTATTTGGTCCAAACATCGAGGACCCTCGTTTGGATACCGGTCGTGTGTATTAGCTCATAGATTTGGCGAGATCTTATGAGCCGGCTCTGTTTGCTTGGAAATTCCACCGATCCTTACCAAACGGGCTGGGGACATATACGGATTTCTTGTACGAGAATGGCATAGCTTATTTTTTCATTTATTTGGTCCAAACACTAAGGATCCTCGTTTGTAGACCCGCCGTGTGTATTGGCTCATAGATTTGGCGAGACTCATGACCAAGCTCTGGGTTGCCCGAAAATCGGCGTCACTTGCTAAATGGTACGGGACATATACAGATTACATACACGGGCACGTCGTAGCTTATTTTTCTATTTATTTGGTCTAAACACCGAGGACCCTAGTTTGGAGACCCGTCGTGTGTATTAGCTCATAGATTTTGCGAGATCGGATGACCGACTCTGTTTGTCCTGAAATTCCACTGGTCCTTACCAAATGGGCTGGGGACATATACAGATTTCTTGCACGAGCACGGCTTAGCTTATTTTTTTATTTATTTGATCCAAACATCGAGGACCCTTGTTTGGAGACCCGTGGTGTGTATTAGCTCATAGATTTGGCGAGACCTTATGACTAGTTCTGTTTGCCCTAAAAATCCACCGGGCCTTACCAAACGGGCTGGGGACATATACGGATTGCTTGTACGAGAATGGCACAGTATGTTTTTTTATTTATTTGGTCCAAACACCAAGGGCCCTCGTTTGGAGACCCGTCGTGTGTATTAGCTCATAGATTTGGCGAGATCTTATGAGCCGGCTTTATTTGCCTGGAAATTCCAACTAAGGAATCAGAAACTTTAAGGGTAAGTTGAAGGAAGGAATCCTTAGGGAAGAGATTTGATATATTTGATATAAGTACAAGAGCTACCGTTGGCAAGTGCAAGCGCAAGAAATCCAACTAAGAGCAAGAGGAGTTAAGCAAAAATTCCAGTGTTAAACTGATTGATAAATAAAGTATCGCTAGGATTAATTTGACTACTATGGAAAGCAAAGGATGCTGTGATATAATTAGATATGATTAGTTTGAGGACATCAAAAAGGAAGGAGTGAGAATGAATTAAACTCTAAGAAGATGAAGTTAGGGGATATTGGTGAGAACAAGAAATTATGAATGAAAGTATGTATCATATAAAAGTGCAAACGGCAAAGGAAAAAAGATAACCTGCGTAATTCGAATAAGTTTCTGTTTTAATTGAGCAAGTGAGCAAAGTAATTACCAGTGAATTCAGGTAAGAACATGGTCATTTACCTCATATCGAACTCTACTTTAACATTCGAGGACGAATGTTTTTGAAAGGGAGAGAATGTTACACCCCGTAGTTTCATACGTAAAAATTTATAAGTGTTGGACGTTCTAAGTATGAATACTGGAGCTCCCTTTAAGGATATATGATATTATATGAATTAATCCTATGTTCATGACGGTTTACGTTGATATAATAAGCTATGGTAAACTTCGGGACCAAGCAAATCGAAAGAAAATAAATTTGTCAAAAAATTGAAAAAAAGTTGGCAGAATTCTGGACAGAATTTTGGGTCAACTTTAGAGGGGTATATCTCTGAGTATATAAGTAGTTTTAAGGTATTTCAAAATCCTAAAATGAATTTCATCGAGTCTAGTTTCCAACGCAATAAACCGTTTGTCAATCCGACATCGGAGCAGGGAGTTATGGACGTTACAAGTTAGGCGGATGGAGTAGAAAAAATGCTACTACAGTAACCGGGTGCTACAAAGACCCGACCCAAACCACACCTATAAATGCCCCTCTAACCCATTATTTTTCATCATTTTCTCATCTCCCACACTTCTTAAGAGTTTTATAACTCTCCATAACATTCCATCATCTTCTATAACACTCCATAATCCTCCATACCATAACCCTTCATAATCTTCCACAACCTTTCCATATCATCAAGAGAGAATATCAACATCAAAATCTCAAAGAAAATTTATGGAAGATAATTGTTCTTGTTTCTCTTCAAGGTGGTGATGAACTTGATCTTGGAAAGGGGTAAATAAAGTGATGTTCTTCCACTATAAGATTTATAAGCCTGGGAGGACAAGCATTGAGTAGTTAAAGTTAAGGCGACCAAAAAAAGTATGTTAAGGCTAACCCTTTCTTTCTAAAGGCATGATTCCTTGTTATAAACCTTTGTGCCATATCCATAATATCCTTGTTTCCACAAATGCTAGAAGTATATGAATCTCATGGTCCTTACGATATTATTGAGCTTATTCATGATCTTGAGACTATTCTTTGTGATTGATCTCACCTCATAATACTTGTTCTTTCGAGGTGAGATATAGCGATGACGATTCTATTCCTAATGCTATATAAGTTCATGATTCTCAAGACTCCCATGACATCGTCGACTTCACCTTAAGATGGTTGATCCTTCAAGGAATGATATACTGATAATGATAATGCTAATGATGATGTTGATTTCATTTATGTATTTTTATGTATATGTATATATGTATGCATTGCATCCCACTGATCAGTTGGGTATAACACCGAGTCTCGAAAGGGCCGGGTACGGATGACACAGAGTCCCGAAAGGGCCGGGTACGGATCATACCGAGTCCCGAAAGGGCCGGGTACGGATCACACCGAGTCCCGAAAAGGCTGGGTATGGATATGATAGATGTATGTATAGTAAGTGTATGTGAATGCATATATATGTACGGATGTGTATGAAATGTTTTTCTTGTAGAGACTCGGCAGTTTACATGACGTAGATCTTAAGAAGAGTACGATGTATAATTACTTACTTTATCTTGTGTTATCTTCATTTTGATATCATACTACTATTAATGCCTTACATATTCAAGACATTGCTCGCATCGACGTCCCTTCGCGGACGCTCGCGTTCATGCCCGGGCAGTAGATAGACGAGACGAGGATCTTTCATCGTAGGCTGCCTTTAATCGGTCTCGAGTGGTGGCTCCACTTCTTCCTGGAGCATTGCCGAGTCCGAGTTGTATATGTTTTTTTGTGACAAGAGGGTATGTCGGGGCCCCGTCCCGACTTATATAATTCACCATGTTCATAGAGGCTTTGCGTACGCTTCGTGTACAAACTTAGTCATAGTGTGATAGTAGTAATGTCGGCATCATGGGTCTATTGTACATATACTTATGAATGATATTATGTTCATATTTAGCCTCTTGATCTTATTATTTCCATTTGAGACATGAAGGATGTAAGTTATGAGTTGGTTCCCTCGATTCCTGTAAGGTGCCGGGTGCCAATCACGCCTTGCTAAGGGTGGGGTGTGACATGAAGGCTGGTTGAGCTTCCTTGCTAATAGATACTTGTTACACCTCGAAAAAATTTCATGTCATCATGTGGTAGATAGACTAACGCAGGATAAGAAGTATGTGATGTCCCTACAAATAAAAAGGGGTACTTAACGGTTCTAATTAAGATTCCAAAGACATTTGAAGCAAGAGAAGAAACTTCGATGAAGAATGCAAGGTATAAGTCGTGTTTTGGAAGGGTTTTGTAAAGTACCGGACTAATGTTGACTTAATGATGTCGTGAGGAAGAGTTATGATGCTCCTTAGATGATGCTCCTTAGATTATTAATGAGGTGTTAAACAAGTGCTAAGAAGGTTCCATAAGGATTGGAGATCAAACGAAATGACGAGAGCAACTTCGGAAAAATTAGAGTTATATGGCCAACTTATACGGCCCGTATAATTTATGCGGTCTGTATAAGGGACCACATAACCTATCCAAAGAAGGGTCCTCCACTAGAAGTATTATACGGTCACATATACGGACCATATGTGTGTCCCTATAATACCAGTCGGGCAGATTTTAAAGTTTTATAAAGAGACCCCACATTTCATTTTCTTCATTTCTCATTTCTCTCCAACACTCTCAAAATCTCTAGAACCCTCTCCACACCATACCAACACATATTCAAGGGAAACCAAAGATCAAATACCAAAAACTAGTAGAATCAAGTGCAAGAATGCTAGTTAGAGTTGATGGAAGCCAGAAATCTCTTTGGAATTGAAGTTAGGGCTTTTTCCAAGTGAGGCATTTCCATCCAAAACCTATTCCTACACAATCAAAGGTGAGTTTTATGGTCATTTCATGTTATTGAATGGTTGGGAGACTTGGATTATGGAAGAAAGTAGAATATGGAGCTCAAATGTAAAAATAATTTTGTTCTTGAATAGTAGTTTGACATGAACCATAAATTTTGACATGCTATGAGTATAATCTTGTTATAAATAATATTAAGAATGTTGGAGAAGCATTATATGCGGCTGCCTACGATGTTGGGTAATAACCATGGTTATGGATGACTTTGAGAGGGAATTGTAAGAATTGAATAATGGCCAACTTAGAAAAGTTTATTGATTATGATATTGTGGGTGTGTTATTGATGTTTGGGAGTTGTTATATTACATGGAGAAAGTTGTAGAAACAAAGGAGATGCTGCCCAATTTTTGTTAGCTTAAGCTTAAGCTTAAGTATGTTTTCGGTTATCTAATCTTAGTACGAATTCTTTTGAAGGTAGAATCGTGAACATTGGAGGGAAGCGTTTAATTGATAAAGTTAGCGAGACGTAAAGGTATGTGAGGCTAATCCCTTCTTTTTCTAAGGAATGATCCTTACAATGTGACTTCCTTATCTTTCCATGTCTTTCTCATATTCCGAAAAACTATAAGCCTATGACTATTAAGAACTACTCATGAGACAAAGATAAGAGATATGTTATGAATATGATAATGATGATGATGAGTCTAAGTCAAGAGATTCTAAAGCTCATGATATGATATTTCTACGAAGCTAATGATCCTTTTACGATTCTTTGATGTTGTTCATTGTCGCTAGACTCACCTTATAATGCTAGTTCTTTCAAGGTGAGACATGATGATCATGACTACTCCATAATGGAATCGGGGGTTCTCGACCTTACGTCACCCCGATAGAGTTGTAGAATTTAATTGATATCTAATGCATGATTTGTGATAAGTATATGATGATGAGATTACACCGTGCCTAGATGGCCGAGCATGACACCGCGAATGCCGGTGGCTTATGATTACACCATGCCTAGATGGCCGGGCATGACACCGCTAAGGCCGGCGGCTTAAGACAACACCGTGCCTAGATGGCCGGACATGACATCACTAGTGGGCGGCGTGCGATAGTTACCCGGACGCGAGTTAACGATGATGGTATATTTGATATGCACGACATGTGTTTTTTTAAAAAAGGTTAAGCAGGTTATATCTTCGCCTCATGTTTCATTATTTCTTTATTGTGCTAGTATTATTCATGCCTTACATACTCAGTACATTTTTCGTACTGACGTCCTTTCTTTTGGACGCCGTGTTCATGCCCACAGGTAGATAGGGAGACGGTACAGATCCGTAGGAGCTTATCGCTCGGATTCACGGGAGTACTACACTACTCTCCGAGGTGCTACTTATGGTCATATTCTTTTGTGTATATATTTGGGTACGATGGGGTCCTGTCCTATTCTTACATCTCAGTATTCTAGTAGAGGCTCGTAGATACGGATGCGTGGGTAGTTGATGTCTTATCGATATGTCAGTGTATATTTTGTATATCATTTTTGTAGCCATGAGGGCTTATGTATATATATGTATGTGTTGCCTTCGAGACTGTGTATGTTCAGGTTAGGTATGATGATTAGCGTAATGAGTGGTGCTCGGCAGTCAGCTCTGGGTACCCGTCATGACCCCCCAGTCGGGTCGTGACAATACTTATAAGTATTAATCTACTCTCTCAGTCCCAAAATGAGCATTGATTTAGCTCATTTCACGCCATTAAAAAATCTATAAATACAATACATAATTTATTAAAGTATTCCTATTCAATAAGAACAAATTAAATTTTCCCTCTTAAATATCATGTATCTTATTAATCATTTTGACATTGAAAATCAATCTTCAAGATTCAAACAATACATAGTGTTATTGGTGTTGGATCTTTAATAATTATTATAATTCTAATATTTTAACCATTAAATTTTTCTTGAGAATACTAAGAAGAAATAGTTCTTCAATAGAATAGTATAGTTGGAAAAAGAAATTCCTAAAGTGATTGTTATTTTGGTTCAGAGGTTGGACACTTCTAACTTATCTATGTCAAATGACTGAATTGCAATTCTTATCTCCTTCTCATTTTTCTCTTCAATTGATATTACTTTCATTCCAAAATAAGTGTTATTTTAGCAAAAAATAATAAGATTGTCTCAAAATAACAATCGCTTTAGAAATTCAACACAAAAAAGAGAAAGGGGGTTAAATCTGGGCTAAATTGCTTCTTGTATTTTAAGTGAACAGGAGAGTATAAATAAAAGGAGTGAAAGTCATCGTTGGAAGTCACATCAGACCAAAATATAGTCTTTTCACACTCTTGTTTGATGTGGAACTCATGCAAGTTGCCAAATCAGCGAAAAGTGTCAAATTGGTAAACTTGGGCCCTACTACATGTGTTTAAAAGGTACAAGGTTTAGCTAAGCTATCTAAGTGAAAAATGGGAAACATGATGGACAAATTGAGGCACTGTGGACCTCAAGGATTAAGGCAAGTTTTACACTAAATTCATGATACTAGTTTGAATTTCATTATGGGTAGTAGAAACCTTAGCTTGGATTAATGAAATTTTGAGATATGAGATGGATAATTAGAGTTTGGGGTTCTAGCAAGAACATAGTGTAGCATGAGAGCTTTTAATGGTTTGAATACCCTATTTCATATATTTTGTCCCTAAATTGGTGGAGAATTTACTTCACGTAGCCTGTTGAATTTGAGTCGAGGAGAATTGATATATAAGATGCGAGTGATAACTTAACTCATAACTCAAAGATAAAAAAAGCCTCAAATTCTTTTATTAAATGCTTGGAGGTTGAAAACAACCCCGCACATTGATTAAATTACAGTCGGTTAGGCTATCCCCCGCAAGTACTTGTCTTGAGAAATTACATGATTTTCATTTGAACTAGTTGAAACGATTTGATGATTTCACGCATTTACATGTACTTGTATGTGCTTAGCAAGTTATGCATGTCACGACCCAACCCCCGTAGGCCGTGACTAGTGCCCAAGCTGGACACTCGTATACACCTGTTAACTATAATCAGTCCACAACTAGCATGATAAGGAACTTATATATATATAAAGGCAAGACGTCGTCTCAAAACTATCGCATATATACACACGAATCACGAGAACTTTTATCTCCCGAGGAGTTACAAAATCAGCGTATAACATCACACATAAGCCGGCAAAGGCTATCATAATATAGGGGAACGTCCCAGCCATACACGAGCCGATAAGGCTACCATAACACACACAACTTCCAATACATATATATATACATACGCAAGCCGACAAGGCTGCCACTACACACAACATCCCAAAACATATATACTCGCAAGCCGACAAGGTCCGCCACTACGAATGGGAACGCCCCAAAACATAAGTCATATAGACACAATCGAACAAGAATTATATACAACCCACACATATATGTCTACGTACCTCTAAGAGTATCAACAAGTAACATATGACGGGACGGGGCCCCGCCGTACCTAATAAACATATACATACATCGCATTTGTGCCAAAAGTCTAGGCTCCGGAACAACGGAGCACTCCAAGACAGCTGAGTAGAAGTCCTAAGCTGAAGGATCACCAAATTGAGTATCTGTACCTGCGGGCATCAAACGCAGCCCCCCGAAGAAAGGGGGTCAGTACGAAATATGTACTGAGTATATAAAGCATGAAATACATTAAGGAAATCATAACTGAAGTAGAGATTCCAGGAGACAAGTATAATAGTCAAGAAGTCACCGTACTCGTACCTTACGAATGAAATCATGCATATCATTATCATATACCGTACCCGGCCCATCATGGGACTCGGTGAATAGTCATATCATCATATCATCATATACCGTACCCGGCCCATTATGGGACTCGGTGAATAATCATATCATCATATACCGTACCCGGCCCATTATGGGACTCGGTGAATAATCATATCATCATATCATCATGTCATTGTAACACCCCGTAAATTTGGGTTAGGTGTAAATATGTGAAAAATATAGCGTTAACATGATATTATATCTATATGAATCAATTCTTGGTGGATTCGGGTGGAGGATGGTCGTTTTGAAGTCAAACCAATTAGTGAAGTTCTTAAGGCCTCTTAAATTCGCCTAAGTTTTGGTAGTACGTGT
Organism: Lycium ferocissimum; assembly: GCF_029784015.1. Classification (NCBI taxonomy): domain Eukaryota; kingdom Viridiplantae; phylum Streptophyta; class Magnoliopsida; order Solanales; family Solanaceae; genus Lycium; species Lycium ferocissimum. Next base: position 7,259 of record NW_026717326.1, on the reverse strand, counting down.
TTTCCGGCGATTTTCATGAAAATGTGTTGTGAATTTGGAAACACTTCCTCAATAAAAGTTGTAGATCTTTGAAATATATTTCCAACGGTAGGTCTCCCAGCCCAAATAGAGTTACGTACAAGAAGTTATGTCCATTTTACCGAATACTGTGCAGAACCGACACACGCCGCCTTTTCAGGGGCGTGGGGGCGCGTGCGATGGACGTGCGTCGCGCGCTGATCGCACAAAAACCCCTTCTCTGAATATTGACCTGCAGATGGTCGTGCGATAGCCATGCGTCGCGCGACCATCGCACAACGAGGCCGGTTTCGGGTCAAAAAGTCGGGTTACGCGTTTTAAGTTATATTTAAGCTTGGGGTTTATTTCCCCAACAACCCTAGTCACGAAAAATCACCCTAAAGTCAATAATAACAAGTCCCAAGCCTCAAGAACCCTAAAAGGGTTGCAACATAACTCCTTCCAAAGTAATTCAAGCTAGGGTTTGGGTATTCTTCATTAGAAAAGTGAGTTGTTAAACCTTGTTTAACAAATTAAAGTATGTCTCCCTTTTTAAAACCTTATTTTGAATGTATGTCTCTTCAAAAATAAAATCCTTTTTGAATATAAAGGTAATTGATATGTCTCTTTTGCAAACTCTCTTGAAAGATTGATTCTTTATAAAAGCATGTGTTGAATGATATGATGAATTGGTTTCACACTCTCGAAATTTATTACATGTTTTGATTAATGGTTAATGTGCGTGAGGGGACAAGCCCACATTAAATCTATATTGTAACAAACCCTATATATGTATGTGATATTATGAATCATTTTCTTCTATAAGAGATGATCAGTGATGATGGTTAATTTTTGGTATTGATGATTTTACAAAGGAACTATGATAAAGTAATTATCTATGATATTATGGATTTTCGTAATGGCATAATGAACTTTAATGCTATTTGGTGGTGTGACTATTTTGAGACAAATTGTGAATCGGCTTCTATGCTATGAATTTGGTTGTTGTGTTTGGCCTAGCCATTCGGGAGGATGAGTGGTCACCGAGGATCTCATATTCCGGTGTGCTTACGCCTAGCCATTCGGGAGGATGAGTGGTCACCGAGGGTCTCATATTCCGGTGTGCTTACGCCTAGCCATTCGGGAGGATGAGTGGTCACCGAGGGTCTCATATTCCGGTGTGCTTACGCCTAGCCATTCGGGAGGATGAGTGGTCACCGAGGATCTCATATTCCGATGTGCTTACGCCTAGCCATTCGGGAGGATGAGTGGTCACCGAGGATTTCATAATCTGGTGTGTTTATGCCTAGCCATTCGGGAGGATGAGTGGTCACCGAGGATTTTATAATCCGGTGTGGTGCGCTGTGACAAGGGAACCCTATGGTGATCCCCTCGATGTGATTGATTCTTGGGCCTGTATTGGCATGTGTGACATTCTTATTCTCTTATGGAATTGTTGATGACTATCTTAATTGATCAATTTGAAAGGCATATTTGAAAGTTGTAACTTGACAAAAGACTTTATAATCGGTTTTGATAATTCTTATTAAGATACACATGCTGAATACTTGTTTTATATTGAGTAATGGTTTTGTAAACTGTTTAACAAATGTTATTAAGAATCAAAAAGTGGAATGACTGTTTTTATGCCATCTTCTCAGAACTGATTTCTTTATGTATTATTATATTTTATTTTTATAATATTTGTTGTCCCCGAGACACTCACTCTAATTACGCGGTACTCGTGCATACCATTGTTGTTTTTGATGGTATGTTAGGTATCATTGGAGCGGGTTCGTGATACGCTTACGACTTAAGAGAACTTCACGCTTCGAGACTATTCGGTGAGCCCACATGATTGTTCGTGGGGCACCATTCTATCTTTACTCTTCGCCTTTTTGTTTCGGGCTGCGTCCCGATGATTTAGACATTCATCATTATCTTAGAAGCTCCATAGTATACGTTCTTGTGGGTAGTTGTTGAGTTATTGATTAACTCTCGGGCACGTTATTACGTTTGACTAAGTATTTGGTGAATAAAGACTTCCGCTAATTTAATTTATATATTCATGATTTGTTGCATTTACTTTATAAACTGTTGGAGGCGAATGTTGAACCTGGCGGGTTCAAGTGCTATTATTGTATCGTTTAGGTTCTTCCGATGTTGTTCATGACGTCGGATGCCGGTCACGTCTAGGGTGGGTTTTGGGGCGTGACAGTCATCATATCATCATATAGCGTACCCGGCCCTCTAGTGAGGGACTCGGTGAATAATGTAGTAAAATGTGCGTGATAACATACCCGGCCCGGGACTCGGTGAAAGATGTAACAACCATATGCACGAGCAGAGTAGTGAGTAACAATATACAACTAGGTCACCATCTGAGACTCAATCGACAAGTAGATTAACTAACACTCAAGTATCAAACGATAGTCATATTAAGGAAAGTCTCAGGAACCATAGATATGTATCAAATCAATACGAGACAGCTTATGAAAATTAAGGACATTACTTATTACAGAATCCTTTAGGAATAGGAACCTTTATATATCATTTACTATCCAATCATATAGAAGACTCGAGGGCAGTAGCTCGACCACTTTAAGAATTCTAATATCAAGAAGTGAATAAGAATCACAAATCATGCTCAAAACTTATGAATAGAATTACCCCGAAGCTCATATCATATCTTACTTACGTCTAGGACATGTCAAAAGAAAGAAGGGATAGGCTTTACATACCTGCTAGCGACTATCCGTAAATCCGTTCGCCTCGTCGCTCTTTTAGCCTATTTAATATAAGAGTAACGTTATCGTTAGTAACTATATTTTCTAGTTCGTAAATCCGTAGGCCGTCGCTTATAGAACTTATTCTTTAACTTATATGTCTCGTTTAGGGTTTTTCATTATTCAAGGACCTAACGAAAATCGGGCGACATTTCCCCCATATATTCGCCTAACCCGACTTTCTAATTATCCTCCTGTCAACACAGAAATACCAACAACAGTGATATACACATAAAATCCTCACAACTCAGCCCATAACAATCCCAAATCCATTTCAACCCACGATTTCACATACTAACAATTTCATGTATTTTCTTACTTCCGATTTCGTCCAATTCAATTTTAAAAATTTCATTACAACTTTATTAACACAACTACACCATAAAATAGGAAAATCTTACCACAATTTTCTCAGAGGAATTTCTACTCTTAATTGCTCCAATTTCGCAATTTCTCCTTCCTCGATTCAATATCCGATATTGCTATCACCTCCTTGAACTTGTAAATCACCTTGGAATTAAATCAAAGCAAAAAAAAAAAAAAATTTAAAACAGCCATGGTTGGCCGTGAACAGTAGCAGCCATGGCTGCTCCCCTTTTTTTTTTCTTTGAATTTCTTTTTTGGAAATGAAATGAAAGAAATGAAATGTCTTCATCAACTTTCTATTTATATGCTTGCTCCTAAGAGTACACATGTCCCCCTCCTTTGTGAGTCACAAATCCACTTCTTGGATTTTTTTTTTCTTTTTTTTTTTTAAATATCGGGTGGGGCCCACTTAGTAATTAATCTTAATTAATTTAATTAATCACTAATTTTTACTTAGTAATATGATCACAATTAATCAATCCCTAACCTCCAATAATATTTCTATACCAAATAAAATTTATAAGCACTTGTGCATTAAAACAAAATCGGAGGTTAAAAGTCTCTACCTCGTATCTCAAAATAGTCTTGTCCTTAACTTATCGCGATTAGCTTAAAATATCCCAATGTACAAAGATACGGGATATAACATCCTTCCCCCCTTTAGAACATTCGCCCTCGAATGTTACACTAGTCTCATAAGGTCTTATAGGGACTTCGGGTAGGGACTTCGGGGGAGTCTCTTTTATAGCTATCACATATAGTTCATTTATCAATCTACATAACCAATTTAGGAGTTTAGATTACCTGTAGGCATAGGAAAGAAGTAGGGATACTTATTCTTCATTTCCTCTTCGGCTTCCCAGGTCATCTCCTCCTTGTTATTATTCCGCCACAATACCTTAACGGAAGCCACGTCTTTAGTCAACCTTCTTACCTGACGATCCAAAAGATAGCTACAGGGTTCTCCTCGTACGATAACTCCTCCGTTACCTGGACATCATCCACGGGGAATATCCTGGAAGGATCACCAATACATTTGCGAAGCATAGACACATGAAACACTGGGTGTACTGCTTCCAAATCAGATGGTAGGTCTAATTCGTAGGCAACCTTGCCTACCTTACGAACAATCTGATAAGGCCCAATATACCTCGGGCTGAGCTTCCCCTTTTTGCCGAATCTCATTACACCCTTCATGGGTGACACCTTCAAGAATACCCAATCGCCGATCTGGAACTCTAAGTGTCGACGTCGATTATCTGCATATGACTTCGTCGACTCGAGTCGCTAATAACCTTTCCCGAATAAGTTTCACCTTATCAATGGCTTGCTGAATTATATCTGGGCCGATTAACTTCGTTTCCCCAATATCAAACCAGCCAATAGGTGACCTACACTTTCTGCCATACAGAGCCTCATACGGTGTCATCTGAATGCTAGAATGGTAGCTATTATTATAGGAAAACCCAATAAGTGGCAGAAGATCATCCCAACTGCCTCTGAAGTCAATAACACATGCCCGCAACATATCTCCTAGCGTCTGAATAGTACGCTCGGCCTGTCCGACGATCGAGGGTGAAATGCTTTGTGCTAAGACTCACTTCGTGTCCCCAATCCTTCCTGGAATGATCTCCAGAAGTTAGCTGTAAAATGAGCACCTCTGTCTGATATAATAGATGTGGGATTTCCGTGAAGTCTTACTATCTCCTTAATATATAACTTTGCATAGTTCTTAGCTGAATAAGTAGTCCTGACTGGGAGAAAATGGGCTGATTTTGTCAGCCTATCCACAATAACTCATATAGAGTCATACTTCCGTGGAGTGCGAGGTAAGCTTGTAATGAAGTCCATATTCTGGAATCTTTAGCCTCATACATTACTTCTCGACTTCTTTAAAAGACTTTAACTGTCACTCTACTTTTTAGCTCTTAATCTCTATCCTTAGAGTTAGTTATCAAATAGCGATAAAGTTCCCTCATATAATAACTTTACATAGCCACTCTGTGCTTTAACTATCATCAGCTGGTATAATTCTGACACATTTTTGATTTGACATATAAGTTCACTTTGTCATCGAACCAGCTTGTTCTGATCGTCTCACTTAAACCATTCTATAATTCCCTTAACCCAACTTGTAACACTCTAGGCATATTATCTCGTGTCATTTCTTTATCTTTTATTCAAACTCTTCTATTGCCCCTTTGCTTTTTTGCTCTTAACTATCCTATCACACATTATGTTGCAATCTTTACAAGAATATGCGAAGGTGCTCAAATTAGCCCAAGAAATACCTTAGCGTCATTTCACTAATCTTTATGTTTTACCTTGCCTTCTCCTCTCTTATCTTACAACTGGTAGCGGGATTGATCTTTGGTTCAACCATGGCCATGTCCTATTTTCCCTCGCATACTAATTCTATCTCGGTAATTTGGCTTAAACCATCTTTACACCTTTCTGTAATGTACCCAAAATATCATAAGTAACCGCATTGTCATTATTGAATCCTTACTCCTCTTATCAAGTACTCACTCACTTGGTCTTACGCTTAACATACAAATATTCGTAGGTTGCATAACTATTCTTGTATAATTTGTATAAGGTATATTCAATCTTAGACCTAGTCTTTCCGTCTCCTGGTTCATTCTGCTTTACATATCTCATTCATACTAAAACTCGCTCGTCCTATTTTGTCATACTTCTTTCCCTTCCTTTATTCACTCTTTGATTTTCACATTTCCTACCATAGGAGATTTTCTATTCCCTCTCCTTTGTTACTTATAAGTCGCAATATCATTAGCGAACAACTCTATAGCCAACATTGTAAACACCTAATTTTTGACCAAACATAAATTTTTACATCATTTTTAGCGTTTAAATACTTCTTGTAGGTCTAGATCAAATATTTTAATTTTTATTTCGTTTTTAGCAAGTCTTACTTTTAAAAATTTGAAAAAACTACAAAAAATAGTCACATTTTAGGATAATTTTCGTCATTTTATTTTTTTAGACAAAAAAAAAAAAAAGAGAGAGAGATAATTTACAAAAATATGTTTTCTTTTAATTTAGGTTTTAAAAAATAAGCTAGTGTTTTTTAGTAGTTTTCTTAGTTTAGATTTCATTTTGGACTGCCTATTTTTTATTTTATTTTTTTTACATCGTATTAATCTAAAAATAGTTCATTGGTAGTTTTTGTCTTACGTTATAGTTTAAAACACAAAAAGGAACTAAATAAAAAATAAGGGAAAATAACAAAATTAACCTAAAACTACCTTGCCACTAAAATCAAGACCCCTATAATACTATACCTCTTACATCTATCCTACAAAAAAATTACGCAACAAAAAAAATAGATACCTATCCTAACGGCGACCTAAACTACCCCAACCACCCCAAATCCCCTAATCCTTACTCCCTCACGTTTTTTCCCATCCTAATCCCAACAAAACTCTAAAACCCCTCTTCCTAAAACTCTCAACTAAAACAAATCAGCCCTTTTCCTACTCCCTCACGTTACATGCAACAAACAAACACATGCACATCTATATAAACACACCTACACGTACAAACAAACAGAACAAGGGAGAGCAAAAAAAAAAACACACAAACAACAGAGAGCAAAACAAAAAAAATATACACAGAGAACAACATAAAAAAAAATAAAAAAAAAGAACAACACACAGAAACATAAACAACAACACAAAAAAAAACTAAGGTTTTCTTTAAAGTTCGAGTTCGAGGTCTCCGTTTGCGGTTTCGAATTCGTGGACTTGAAGTTAGTCGTTATTAACTGGGAAATCAGTAGAATATTGTAGCTTCATATTATTATTTTTCAGCGAGATATTTACGCAAAGGTAACACCCGAATCTTTCTAGTAGTTATTTGGTGTTCTTTTTTTTCAATATATAATACATGAAGAAGATCCGTTTTGGCTCCGTTTAAAATCCGTTGATGCTTTTGTTTAAGATCGTGCATGTCTATTGAAGTTTGGTGATATTATGAACATGATGGATTAGTTTTTAGTGGTTTTTCTTCTTTCTTTCTTTCTATTTCTAACTTTGTTTAAGTTATTTTGGTTTTTGCCTCCTCCTTGAGAACTTGATTGTTGTAAAA
>NW_026717325.1:0-15653 GCF_029784015.1 Lycium ferocissimum | reverse complement strand
GCATTTTTTTAATGGTCAAATGGATCGCCGCCGACGCCCCTACAATATTATATATTCTACTTTTACGTATGTATGTGTATATATATAAATGAGTAAGGAAAGCTAAGAAAGCACGGTTTCTGCCCAAGGGCGCTTATTGTACAGGTTATGTTTCTACCTCAGGACTTGAGTTGTAATTCTTTTATGTCATTACGCATGATTTATGTTCTCGCATATTACTATTCATGCCTTACATACTCGGTACACTATTCGTGCCGACGCCCCTTCTTGTGGGCGCTGCGTTTCATGCGCGCGAGGTCAGCGGGAGCATGTGATTTGATCCCTAGAAGCTCACCACCGCACTGACGGCGCTCCGCTTGTTCGCAGGAGCCTCACTTCCTTGGTCTTGTTTTGTATGTGTATATTCGGGCATGACAAGAGCTTGGCCCTTCTTATGTATATGTATAGTATGTCTAGAGGCTCGTGGGCGTAGACACGTTCGATGATGTATGCGGTTCGAAATGTGGTATTTTGGCATCTTGACGCCGTTGTATAAAGTGATAGCGAAGCTAACTGGTCTATGTTTATAATGAAGCTGCTAATGTTAATGTTTAGTTAAAAAAAAAAAAGAGCACCGTTCATATGACTTGCTAAGAGGTACAGGTGAAATGATAAGTAAGGGGTGCTCGGTACAAGTATCGGGTTCCCGTCACGGCCCCTAGTTGGGTCGTGACACTAACGTGAAACTCCAGATACCATAACATGATGCCCCGACTCGGCAGCACTCCGGAGAAAATGGAGCTCGCCAATCTAGCTGGAACATCTTCTACTAATATCTTCTACTATCAGGTGTACCTGCGCGGCATGAAACGCAGCCCCCGAAGAAAGGGGGTCAGTACGGAATATGTACTGAGTATGTAAAGCATGGAATACAGAAAACAAGATCATAACCGAAGTAAGGAGTACAGACAGTGAACATAATAACCAGAATGTCAAGGTGCTTGTATCTGAAAGACAAATCATACATACGAGGTGCAGAAGACCAATATAATGATCGGAATGCCGAAATGCTTAGCTTTCTTTTAAAAACATTTCTGTCTCATATTTACGGAAAATAGATCATATCATAGTAGCTGACATTAACCAATGTGCGATTCGCCTAAACCAATGTGGGATTCGCCTAAACCAATGTGGGATTCGCCTAAACCGGTGTGGAATTTGCCTTACCATTCGGGTTTTCCCCATTGGAGTTTGCCCCACCACCGTTCAAACCAACGAAGTCATATTTCTGAATACGTATATATAACATATCATCACATTAAACAGAATCATCATATTATCATATCATCAGATTAAACAGAATCATCATATTACCGTATCATCAGAACAGATTCATTATATTATCAGATCATCACATTATCAAATCATCATGTCATCAGATCATCAGATTATCATATCATATACCCTATGCGGCCCGTAATAGGACCCGGCGGACGGAACGTGGTCGCCCCTCCTGCCTTGGGCGCCACAACTCATCATACTTCGGAAGTTTTCATATCTCAAGTCTCTCCGTCACACATCATATCATATAACCTGTACCGGCCAAGAGGGCTCGGCGTCTCGGACACATCATAACACCATAATATCAGACGCTCATCATACTTCGGAAGCTCATCATACTTCGGATTGTGCGCACGATAATAACCGGTCCGGGACTCGGCGAAAGAAGTAATAATAGTGTGCACGAGCAGAATCGTGGGATCTATATGCAATTCACAATAACTATAACCATATGCAATGTAAAACCATATACAACGCAAAACATTTACAAAAGACTTAATAAATTAATCAAAGCAAATCATTATTTACAAATTAGAACAATAACCAATCACGTTTCTTCCGAATGCCACTCGGGCACATATCAAACTGAATTTTTAAAAGTCATAACTTGCGTATCGGAATCATATACATAACATTCTCATTTCGGACTCATTAAATAAACGAGGAATCATACTCGGGGTTCAAACGATAATCACATTAAGTCTTTTCGAAAAATCGTTAAGTCTAGTCATAGTAAAGTCTCGGTCCCACGGATAGGGGTCAACTTCCGAGGAGCCCGCCTATGAAGGTCGGGGATGTTTACATTATGGAACCTCCTATGAGCGTTTGAACTGTCCGAGCTCGTTTGTGAAAGTTACGGACGTTCGTAGTTTTGATTCGTTTAAGAACAAAATTCTTTTGAAGACAAAACTTTTGTACAACTTTTAACATATAGTCATACGAATGACATAAGAACCATAATCTGATTACATTAAGAATACGAATATCAAGAGAGAGCCAAGAATCATGGACATGCTCGGATCACCAGAGTAGAATTACCTCGAGAAGCGTGTCATAGCTTATTTACTCTAAGACATGCCAAAGAGGGAAAGAGTAGCTTTACATACCTTAGCCACTTCCTACGCTAATCCGAACTTACGTCTCGGCTTCTCACGATCTACAATAACATCAATAGTGTTACATCCGGCATTTTCGCATGTTCGGAAAATTTTGAAATAATTGTGACTTGTATGTTACAAGTCAATTTCTTGATTCTAGTTAATATGTTATGTTGTTCTATGGGAAATTTAATGTGGAAGCGTTGAAGAAGGCCGAGGGCAAATTTGGAATTTTGGAAATTAGTTTCGGAAATTACAAAACGAGTTTTCAACGAATTGGGCTCAAGAACAAAATAGAAAAATGAGGCCCAACATGAGAGTGGTGGCCGGCCAAGAATGGCCTTGGCCCAAACCCATTAAGTGGTCACATGCCAACCATGTGACATATCAATTAAAAGGGGCATATATATGTATGGACATGTCTAGAAAATTCAAGAAAAATAAAACAAGGAAAAGGAAGACAAAGGGAAGGGGAGGATTCGGCCAGCCCAAGGGAATTCCATCCCTCCAAATTTTGATCCAAAAATTATTGTTTGGTGGTAATCCTACTAATTCAAGGCTCCCTAACAACTTGGTGTAGTGGGTTTGGAAGAAGGAGGACTTGTTTCATCGTATTGACAACTTATTTGAGTGAAGAAGATTGAGAAGAAAGGTAAGAATTAATTCCCTTTTATTATGTTATGATGATTGGTTAATGTTGTGGTATGTAGAAGTGAGTGGAATCTATGAAAAATATGAAAGTTTGCATGTTGAGTAGGCATGCATGTAGTGGCCGTGTACATGCACCGGCTAAGTAGTTGTGATTGGTTGAATTTTATGTTATATTTCAGCTATGGTTATGATGGAAATTACATTGGCAATGGAAGTTGAAAGAATTTAGTTGAGGTGGGAATTATGAAGTTTGGCCGTGTGGTGTAGGGTTGTGAAATGAAAATGGCTTAATGTTGTTTAATATGTTGGTTATGTTGTTGTGATCCTTGTAATGTGAATGAAGGCAAAATGATGAAAGTTCGCCTTGAAATGGAATGTAGGAACTTATGTCGTTTTAGTATGATTTTATGAAATTATGAAAATGAAGTGGTTAAGGTGCAAATTATGATTAACGTTAATGAATCTGGAAGATGGAAATGTATTATGAACTTGTATGTTAAAGAATGGAAGGATTGAATAAGTTATGATTTTGGCGGAAAAATTTGCTTAAATTGTATATCTTGTGTATATATTGTAGAAATGGTATGTTATGTCTCCGAATGGTGATGTAATGAACTTGATGAGTAATGAATGTGAAAATATTGGATTTGAATTGGAAACGCGAAGTTGGAATGAGGGTTATAACTTTATGTTGGAAAAATGACTAAATAGATCATATTGTATTAAGTTGTTGTTGTTGAGGTTCTTAATGTTGTTGTTGGTTGTTTTGGGCCGAGTTGAATCTCGGGGATGTCATATTTATAGGGGAGGTCTTTCTAGAAATTTCGGTAGCCAAATACTTAATCAAAGTCGTAATGTTAAACTTGCATGAATAGTAGCGGTAAGGATGGCCATTTGGATTTTCGGCGAAACGGAATCAAGATTTGACGGCGTAAGGCATAACGAAGGTATGTGTGAGGCTGTCCCTATTCTTTCTTGGCATGTTCTGAGCGTACTAGGCTTGAAAGCGGGCCTTGATTGCGCTCCTGCGTCTCATAATATAAGATTGAAAATAGCGTCAAATAGTTCAGTACAATTGAACCTGTTCCTCCACAAATTATCGTCGAAATGGTTTGTATGCATGAAACCTTCCCTAATGGACCCGGATTGTTCCAAACGCTCATAAATGATCTCATGAAGTCTATGATCCATAATTTATGTCCGCCGCCTCGACTTGACCCGAGGTGGGCCCACAAATTCGAGACCTCTTACTATGATTTTAATTGACTTGTTTTACGTATAATGTTAAAGAAATCTTTTGATTATGGTACCGTGTCGAACGATGAATATGATGAATCCATAATAAGCTTTGACATGTGTTATGATTCTAGAAACATGATTTGAAGTAAGTAATCGTGCGAGTCCCCAAAAGAGCATACATATACATATGCGATTATCGTACGATTTTCTTGAAGCGATATGTCATACGTTTTGTTCCGTTTGCTTAAGAACGACCATTAAAATCTCTTGTAAGCCCCCGATATATTTGCTACGTCCCCAATAGTCTCAAAAACTCTGATTTGACATAATCCGTCATGGCATTCGAAAGGTACGTATTATGACCATTTATGTGATTCGTTTATTGAGTCTGGACTTATATGCATATGTTTCTGCATTACTCTGTTCGTGCAAGTTATGATATGTCTATTCACTGAGCCGGGCCGGGATATGTTCTCGTGCGGTTTACGTACTATTCGCACAGGTCCACCATTGTACTGCCGGGCGGGGACACGTTATTTGTACGATTGTGATGTGATGATACGGGGATGGCGGCGGGATGGCACATGATTATTATCCACCGAGACCCGCGGACGGGGCGGGACACGTTATGTATACATAATATATATGTATGAGTCGACGTGCATGATCTATATTCACCGAGTCCCTTAATAAAGGGCGGGACACGTTATGTGCGTATTTGGCATAAGATGATGTTATATATGATTTCATCTACCGAGTCCCTTATCAGAGGGCCGGGGTACGACACATGTTCATGTGACATTATGTGATTTGTTATGCATTGCTTATCTTTTGGCACTATGTTTCCTGAGGTCTCGGACAAGGTATAGTCTTGTATTTGAGATTCCATTAAACTCACTTTGTTATATTGTTATATTCATGTCCCCGATTATGATTATGCTTCTTCTTGTTCCGCTTCACATACTCGGTACATTTTCCGTCCGACCCCCTGTTCTTCGGGGGCGTGTTACATGCCCACGGGTACGGACGCATCTCGAGATACGCCACCGGCTTAGGATGCAGGTTACTGTATTGAGAGTGCTCCGTTTGACCGGAAGCCATATTTTTGGTATATGTCTTCGTTGTTCGTTTGCTTTGTACATATGCTTATTGATGCACGGGGGCCACGTCCCGCGTCTTCGATTACGATACGTATGTTAGAGGCACGTAGACATAAAAGTGGGTTATGGTCCTAATTTGTCTGCCTCTATGTATGTATTATGTGTTTCGGCGGTTATCTACCGCGGCGACCTTGCTTGGCCGCCTATATATGTGTATATAAATATGTTGGCCCTGTGTGGCCTTTGCTGGTATTTTCTGAGTGCAGGTTAATTTTTGGGTAGTAAGAAAAACAGAGGAAACTCTGCCCACATTTTTCTAAAAATTTGAATTACTGTTTTGGCTTCTGGTACGTACGGGTGCCCAGTTAGGGCGCCAGTCGCGGCCCACGGGGTTGGGTCGTGACAAATAGGCATCGAACATTAGCCATAAGCGTCGAAAAATTCATTTCCAAACCATCACTTTGTCTACGAAAATTTGGGCAAACATTTCCCCTATAAAGTCATCAACTTAGAGAACTCAACTCGGCTAAATATCCAACAACAATACCAACAACCACATCAACAATATCAATAAGCAATTCCAAGCGCAATCTAACATTAATAGTTCCTTTCTATACAATTCGACAACATTTCATTTATATTCAAATAAACTACCTACGATCAAGCCAATACCAATGCCCAAATATTCAAGTAATAATCCGAGGTCATTCAATCAAGATTCAAGGACATTTCAAGCTATCCGCAAAGTATTCAAATCAGCCCATCCATTCCACCATGCCACCCGAACCCCTCCAAATGCAAGAAAACAATCAACAATACATTTCTTCCTTCCAAATTCATCAACTACACTAACAACTCATACATTGACAACATTATCCTCACAAATCCAAGAAACTATAATAAAATCACATTAACTCCAAATCAGCCCACACGGTTTTTAACTTCAACTTGGATCATTAACCTTCATTCTACATCATAAAATTCATAACGACGACAACCAAAATACTAGATAACATTAATTCATTTCTTACATACCAAACAGCCCCTACACGGCCATTCCTCAACATACATCATTCCATGAGTTTCATTCATTTTCTACACATTACAACAACACACAACATGCTAACTACAATTAATTCATCACTTCAACACACCACTACATGCACACGGCCAAACACACATATACGGCCAACCTTCCACAAACATGATTTCATGGTTTCATTCATTTCTACATATCACAACATGTACCAATCATCCATAAACACATAAAGAAGATTAAACCTCACCTTTTCTCTTCAACTCCTCCTCTCGGCTAGGCCTACCAATTGCACAAACGGATGTTTTTCTTGCTCCAACAACCCCTCCACGTTGACGAGGACCTTCCAATTGGTATGATAGCTAGAAGAAACAAATTTTTCTTGACCAAATTTTTGTGGGACTTGTTCGGCCATAGCTATGGCCGTATGTCTCCTCTTGCTCTTTCTCCAAATTGCCTTGAATTTTCTAGAGAATGAAAAATAATGAAGATGACTAAATTAGTCATCTTTCTCTACATATATAATTTGCACATGTGGCCCTATGGCCCACAAGTCATGTGCATGGCCACATGGCCATTTTTTTTCATGAATTCTTAAGTTTCCAAATTTTCACTTTTAATCCCAAATTTTCATAAAATGTCTAACTTTCCATAATCCACTTTTGACCCCAAATTCCTTAATATTTCCATCCAACAAAATTCATAAGCAACTTATGCCTTAAAAGGAAGTCGGAAAATAGCCTTGTCCATAACTCGTCGCAACCAACTCAAAAATATTCCAACGTACAGAATGCGGGATATAACAGCATCTGATTAAGGAGTGTTTAACGGCTTCCCTTCAGGAAGGGATGGATATTTCTCATATTTAGGCCCATGCCCAAAATCTGGAAGAACAACAGTGGCCGCAAGGGGGTGAGTGCGATTATGATAGAGGTTATCATAAGAGGGCCAGATCCTTAGGTGACGCTAGTGAGTTTGAAGGGGGTCAGAAGTAACAACATTCTAGACGCTTAGGCCATCCAGTGGCCAGTGCACCTCCTCAATTTGTAGGTAAGAGATTTGATCATCCTAATTATATCGAACCGGGGTCGAGCTTCGGAAATTTCGTGTTCCCGAGATAAAAGCCGAATCCGGTCACATAAGGCCACCCTTACCAAGGGGCAATCAATGTGGTAAGCCACATTTTAGACCGTGCCGCTTGGGTTTGGATGTTTGCTATGCCTGTGGTTAGTCAAGCCATGTTATGCGTGAGTGTCCATTTTCAGGCAGTCGAAGTAGGGAGCAGTCTACTGGATCGGCAGCCAGATCTTTACCATCGGTGCGCTCTCCAGGACAAGACACTCAGACATCCGTAGGTCGTGGTAGAGGTAGAGGAGGAGCATCCGTGTTGAGGCCTCGGAAGCTGCATTTGCGTATTGACGATCAACGGGACTTAGACTCTTTTACCCGACGTTGCTACGGTATATATTGTCGGTATTTTCTCATGATGTGTACACGTTGATCGATCAAATTCAATATTGTTATATGTTACTCCCTATATTCTGGTCGGATTGGGGCGAAACTTGAGTCGATTAAACCTTTCAAAGCGTTTCATTAATGAGACATTAGTATGATTAGAGGTGAGTGTAACTTCTTCTCGAAGTAAGAAGTGGAAGGGATAAGTATATGTTTAAATGTGACCCTTAAGTATAAATATGCTAATGATTTATGAGTACAGAGGTGTAGAAGAGATAAGGGAACGATCGACAAGGGACTTTTACCACATAAAATATATTGGTAAAGATGTTGTGCGGAGGTACGAGCATAAGGATGTATGAATATAAGACAAAGGTAGGACTAAGGTACAGAAAAAAATTCTCTTTCAAAAGTTCTCTTGTCGCAAGATTATTGAGTTAGTAATACAAGGTGGAATAGCTAATGAAAGGACGAGTCGTGGGAATGGATGGTGTGGAGTATCAACTTTTAATGACATAGTATAGACATAAATCAGAATTAGGGACCCAGAGCAAGGATAATTTCAAGGATATTAAGAAGATAGTCATGAAGAAAGACTAGGGCTAAAGCAGCGTGGTATAGTCGGACACTCCATAAGGGGTCTAATGAATTTTGATGTCCCCATTAATTCATTAGCCTAGAGGATTACTAGTCATGACAGGTAGAAGTGAAAAGATAATAAAGAAGTTATCGGAATTGTATCCTATATGTATAAGTATTTTGATTTGATACCGTAACTCAACTAGCAAAAGGAAAATAAGTTAAACCATGCGATGAAAAGAACTCCGGCATTATAAGGAATAGAGGAGTGGAAGGATTGCTAAGGTAAGCCAGATGACTATTAAAAATAGTTGACACTTAAAGGTTACGGGTATATGAGAACAAACTTTAAAAGGGGGGAAGAACAAATTCAGTTCTAAGATGAGCTACAATATTCCCAAGCTCAAAAGAGGGAAATATATTTGATTGAAGGAGTCCAATTTCAAGATGAACCGATATGTCAAGAATGTGCTAAAGAAAAGTGAGAATGGATTAAATACAGGTATATCATGAGACAAATATGGGAAGCAGAATAAGTTTCGCCAATGCGACACGTTGTATTCCGGACTATGACTCAAATCACTCGCGCCGAAGAAATTTTAGGTACATTTAGATATGTAGTAAAGTACTCGAAGGGATAGAAGAAGGAGCGAGAAAGGCCGCATATGGCAAGGGATAAGTATAAGGGAAAATCGGGATTACTAAAAAGAACTCTTAGCACTAGAAGAGATGAAAGCTTTAAAAGAGGAATATTCATAGGAAGTTCAATGATCTTCAAAGGAAAGGACGATAGTGTGCCTATGGATAGCAAGACAAGACAAAGCGCATCGAGATTATGGAGTACCTCATAAGCCGTGAAATTCGAAGCTGCTGGTTATATCAATTGTGAGAGTGTATGACATAGAACCATATAAACAATCGCCATGATGAAATGGCTAAAAGAATGATGTAAGGACAACGATAAGGAGCCGAAGAAGAATGGAGGTTAGTTTAAGTCTCAATTAGTCACCGGTATAAGAGAGCCAAGGACCTAAGGAGGCAAGCATACTCGTATTGGGAGGAAATTATGATTAAGTAGGATTTTAGCTTAGTTCCATGTTCATGAGTTTATTTTGTAATTATGAAAAAGCTGAGGAGAGGAAATTAGAGAAAAAGTTCAAATATGAATATGATGATATTGTAAAGAATTAAGGGGGGTCCTACCAAGGAATTAAAGAGGAGATGATATGTTAGGTATATAAGCTCGACTAGCACAAAAAGGGATAATCTAAAATAGCACCAAAGAAGCAAGCAAGTAAAGGTGCCATATCTGAACAAGAGAATTTATCTACTAGTAAAGAAATAAGGAGCAAGACCAAAGAGTTCAACAATTAAGAGTGCTCACAGACCGGCAGGGAGCCGTAGCAATCATGAGTTAAGACCATCTTAATGTCAATAGGTCCCAGGACGGTAGCTAGATATCAGTTGACCACTGGGTACATATATAACAACATGAGGACATGGAACTACTGAATGAGTTTGACAAATAATTGGGAGAATATGAAAGAAGACTAATGAGCCCATGGTATAAGAGCATGGAGATCAGTAACTAAAAGAGGACAACCATTTCAAGAAACTAATGAAAGCGTCGTAAACTTGCAAGCTAAAACATTCGAGGACGAATATTTCAAAGGAGGGAAGGATATTACTCCTCGTACTTTCAGAGCATGAGCGTGCTACGTACTTCACCGTATTAATGGAGTCTTCGAGACGTCCCATGAAGTTTTGGAAGGTACAAGCCATGGGAAGTACGTAGCAATGAAGTAAAGGATGAATTACGATCTCGTAAGTCGTACCCGGAAAGGACAACCTTGGAACCAAAGGACATGATCATTATCAAGTATTATTAATGATAAATATCATGTTTGGAGAGTTTCAGAAAATTCCAGGAACAAGCAAATCGAAGAAAATAAGTTTGCCGAAAACTTGAAAAAAGTTAGCAGAATTTTGAACAGAATTTTTGGGTCAACTTTAGAGGGGTATATCAGGAAATTTAAGGTGTTTCAAAAGCCTAAAATGAAGTTCGTCGAGACTAGTTTCCAATGCAACAAACCGTTTGTCAATACGACGTCGGAGTATAGAGTTATGGGCGTTTTAAAACGAACAGTCAGAGGAATCCGAACATGGGCGGAAAATTCGAAAAGCTCACTTAAAAGCCCAGTTATGTGGTGACCCAGCCCAATCCGAATTTGGCACCCATAAAAGGGCCTCTACACTTCATTTTATTTATTTTTCTTCAACTCTACAACCCTCTAGAAATCTCCTAACATCTCCACACCTCTCTGGAATCTCCCACACTTCTCGCTCCATTATAAGAGTATTCTTGAAGGTTCTCCACCATTTCAAAACATTCTATACCATCACAAAAGAGGATCAAACTCCAAAACCCTAAGCTAATTCATGGAGAAGGATTGTTCTTGTCTCTACTTAAGGTTGTAATGAATTTGGTCTTGGAAGAAGTTGAGTTGGGTGAAGTTCTTCTAGTGTAAGGTATTGTTACATTCCGTATTTTGTACCCTCGGGTAAGTCAAGGCAAGTGACACAAGTTGCTTATGAAAAATTTTAAAGTGGGAATATTAAGAAAGGCCAGGGGTAAAAAGGGAATATCGCAAAATGACTCATGGAAATATGGAGAAAGACTAGGGGCAAAATTGGAACTAGGGGAAATGTTTTTCATGAATTAAAAGAATTTTGCTAGAAATTTCAAGAAAAGGGGCCACTTGGCCGTGGACCCCACTTTCAATGCTTGGCCAAATGAAATCAAGCCAAGCATAGGGTTAATATGTTTAATTATCATTGGGAGGAGACCTAGTATATATATGGGTGGAAAGATGATTTAATCATCTTATTTCTCTAGAGTTCTCAAGAGACAAGAAAGCAAGAAAGAGAGAAAAAAAAAAAAAGAATGGCCATTCGGCCTTGAAGGAATCCGAAAAAAAAAAAAAAAAAAAGAGTTTCCAACTTGTTCTTCATAGCCAAACAACTCCTTGAAGGGCTCTTAGCATAGTGAGGTGTATTTGGAGCAAGGAAAACACAAGTCTTGACAAGTTGTTAATTTGAGTCAAGTGAAGAAGTGAGGAAAGGTAAGGTTTAATTCCCTTCTTATATGTTGTGGATGTTTGAGCATGGTGTGTGCATGAAAATGGATGAAATTCATATGATGGAAGTGTGTGAGTGTGTGTGGCCGTGACTTGCATAGGCAAGCCGTGAGTGTGTGTGTTGTGTTGTATTGTGTTGTGGTGTGTTGGTTGTTGTTGTAATGTATGGAAAATATAGAAATTCATGAAAAACATGCATATGGAGGGTTGGCCGAATAGTAGGTAGTGGTAGGGTGTGGTGAATTGATTTTATTTAGAATGGAAATTGTTGTTATGGTAGGTTCTATGATGTTAGAATAAAGATTTAATGGTTTGGAGGAATGAAAATTGGGTTGTTGTGATTGAATTTGGAAGAAGGAAAAATGTTGTTGTTGTTTCATAAATTGGAAGGTATGGGTAAGTAGTATATTGATGGTATTGTTGGAATATCATGTGAATTAAATTGTATTGAGTTATATTGAATTGTATGGAATTGTATTGAATTGCATTGAAAAGAATTGAATTGAGTTGAATTAAATATAAGTGGCTTGTTCGTATTGTTGGTTGACGGTTTGGCCGAGTTCCATTCTCGGATTTGTTGAGTGATAATATGGCCGAGTCGTATTCTCGGGGATGTTATACGTATAGGGGAGATGCTGCCCAAATTTTGTTTATAGACAAGTATTGGTTGAGATTAACATTTGGTAATTGTGACCAATTGTAGATTTTGGGCGAACTTGGAGCTTGAGTTTGGAGACGTGTGCAAAGCGGAAAAGGTATGTGAAGTCCGCCTATCCGTCCCTTGGCATGTCCTAGCTATTATAAGTCGAAGTCCGACCCTCGGAAAAAGTCCTACCCCTCGGAAGCGACACCTAAATTTGTTCCTTTTTCATTCAATAGAATTGAATCCATAACTTGTGCTTTAAGGTAAAGTAATGTTCAAACGTCCGAAACCTTTGCAAATGAAATCGAATGCCTTGAAATCTTCGTGGATGACCCAATGGGACATGATGACCGTGTTTTTATGTTTGTTACTCGAGTCTCGATGTACGTGCATATCGGTTTCCATTACTTCTTTCATAGAAGCTTTATAATTTTATTTTATGTTTTCTCGTGGTGTTGCTATTCATTGATGGTCTCGCCTTATAATGATTGTTCCTTCAAGGTGAGACGAAGTGACCATGGTTATTCCATAAGGTAATCGGGGGCTACCGACCTTACGTCACTCCGATAGACACATGACTTTCCTTGGGTTCTTATGCATGCAGCTTATATGATATGTACATGACATGTATATGATATTTATATGAAAAATGGGGAATTTGGGAAAGGGACACATGTTGCTCTATAGACGCATTGCCACCTGGTCAGCTGGCGTAATTCCATCCCGGACGCGGGATGCCCGGACGCGGGACATATGTGGGCGAGCCGACGTGTTTCGGCGCTATGACTTGTTCTATTTTCACATTTATATGACAAGAAATGTTTTGAAAAAATATATATAATAAGCAAGCATGACATCCGCCCGAGAGGCACTTACACAGTGCATTATCCTTTTATATCGTTATATGATTCGGGTCCCACACGTTGTTATTGCTATATGTTACATGCTTCATTGTATTATTTCCATGGCTTACATACTTCCTGTGACACCGCCGTACCGACCCCTCTTCTTCGGGGTCGCGCTCATGCCACGCAGTAGACAAAGCTGACGGTTCGACTCCTAGGAGCTTTTCCACCTTACACGAGAAAGGCCCAGCCGATCCGAGCTTCGTTTTGGGTACTGTTTTTATGTATGTATATGTAGACACAAAGAAAGTCACTACTTGTAATTACATGTATCGTGTTTAGCGGCTCGTACGTATATGTACACGATGCTTCATAGCCTAGTTGTCCTTGTCGCCGTGTAATATGTCAAGACAAGGATTACTACTCGTTTACATGTGTGCTATTAGCGACGTTGTTGTGAAAAAAATGCTAGTGTTTATACGGCCCACTTAGTGATAAGAATAAGACGTATGACAAGGGGGTGCTCCATAAGTCGGCACTGCCGCGCCCCTAGTCGGGTCGTGACAGTATGTTCTCCATCCTATTTCTCATGATTACTTCGATTCAAGGTTTAGAAAGTCTTATAAAAGAAGAGAATCATAATAGAGAAGTTGCAAAGTATTAAAGTGAAGGTGATGACTATGGAATGAATTTGAAAGGAGATTTTAGATTAATTTGAGATTAAATTGATATAATTTTTAATTATGGGTATTGTGGATATTGTTATGGTTGGTTGAGAAATTGGGAAAAACATTGTGTGGGATATTTTATGGAGTATATTGGTATTGATGATGGTGTTGTTGATATTAGTATTGCTATTGTTGTTGTTTTGTTGGTATTGTGATTTCGGGCTAGGGATATAAACAGGGGAGATGCTTAATTTCGTTGATTTTAAAAGGAATTAATTTGAGGGCATAACACAAGCATATGACGATAAGCCTAATAATAGTATAATTTTCATGAATGTCGATTTATGAGCTTAAGGATAAGCGTTAAGTAGGTGGAGACCAAAAAAAGTATGTTAAGGCTAAACCCTTTCTTTCAAAAGGCATGACTCTTTTCTTATGAAACCATACATGTTTTCCATGACATTCTTATTCCCAAAAGTTAGAAGTTCATGATTCTTAGAGTTTCTTATGATGCTAAAGATAAGTATGTTCCATGATGATAATGATGATGATTCCATTTTTGGAGATTCCACAAAATGCCTTATGGATTTGATGTTGTTATGAGATTATTGAGCTTATTTCATGAATTCGTTGATTTTATCCATTTGGTTGTTGATCTCACCTCATATTACTTGTTCCTTCGAGGTGAGATATAGCAATGATGATAATTCCATTCCCAATGCTATCCAAGCTCATCGTTCTTGATACTCTCATGACACTATTGATCTCATCTTATGATAGTTAAGCCCCTAAGAAAAGGTATGGTGATAATGATGATGATGATGACGATGATGTGCTTCTATATATGTACTCTTATATATGTATATATGTAGTCATGTGTGACACCGAGTCTCGAAGGGGCCGGGTACTGATACTTCCGAGTCCTGAAAGGGCCGGGTACGGACACCACCGAGTTCCGAAAGGGCCGGGTACGGATACTACCGAGCCTTACTATGGCCGGGTACGGGTGTTACCGAACATTACTATGGTTCTGCACAGATAATACCGAGCCTATATGGCCAGGTACGTGTTGTATTGTATTGTATGGTATTGCATAGGTAGGTATGTGGATGTATGAAATGTTGCTTCAGAGAAAGGGTAAGTAAGCATGATGAATGTCCTAAAAGGTAGTATGAGATATAAACGGTTCTTTTCTCTTACGATATTCCTCGTGCTTTTATCTTGTTACTATTCATGCCTTACATACTTAGTATACTATTCGTACTGACGTTCTTTCTTGCGAAGGCTGCGGTCATGCCCACAGGAAAGCAGGGGAACGGATCAGATCCTAAGGAGCTCTATCAACGGAATCTCAGGAGCGCTCCAGTTGCTTCGGAGCTGCAGTTATTGGTACTACTCTTTTGTATAGATATACTTAGGCATGGCGGAGTCCTGCCCATTCCTTATGGATTCATGTATTCGATATAGAGGCTCGTAAATAGATGTATGTAGCTAGATATTCTATAACCTTATCAGTTCTTCTTGTTGTATAATATTTTTGTAGCCTTATTGGCTTATGCTTATGGGCTTAGCTGTAGATGACTATACTAAGTATGTGTGGTCTACCTAGAAATGCTTACGAGATTTAAGACCAGAGGTGCTCGGTAGGCTAGTACCAGGTACCCATCATGGCCATCTAGTTGGGTCGTGAAAAAAACTTCTACGAATCTCCTATAATATCCTGCCAAACCTAGAAAACTACGAACCTCAGTGGGTGTTATGGGTCTCAGCCAAGTCTTCACAGCTTCAATCTTCCGTGTATCCACCCGAATACTATCAGCTGATATAATGTGCCACAGAAAAGTCACAGAATTCAACTAGAACTCACTTTTAGAGAACTTTGC
>NW_026717324.1:0-15839 GCF_029784015.1 Lycium ferocissimum | reverse complement strand
GTTTGTTCGGCCAAGCCCCAAAACCACATATTTCAGAATTTCATCCAATTCTACATACTATAACACTTCACAAATCATCTACAACACATGAAGGAAAAGATAAACCTTACCTCTTCCACCCATCCTCTTGCTTGGCTAAGCTTTCACCTTGCACCATGAATACTTTTGCTTGTTCCAATTAATTGAATTACTAGAAGAAATAATATTTTGATCAATTTTCCAAGAGATGGATTTTTTTTTTTTTTTTTTTTTGCTAGGGCCGAAATGCCCATGCCTCTTTCTCTCTCTTTTTTTCTTCTTCTCTAAGCTCTTATGTTGTGGAAGAGAAAATGAAATGTCTAGATTTTTCTTCACCACTTATCTATATATATAGTCAAGCCTCACAATTAAATATGAACACATGGCCATGGGTGGGTCCCACTCTTTATATCACATGGCCAAGGTAGCATGTTCAAGAATTTTCTTGAAAATTTTGTGAAATTCCCGTTTTGCCCCTAGCCTTCCACAATATTACCATGAGCCTTTTGCGAATTTCCCTTTCTACCCTTAGTCTTTCTCAATATTTCCATACTAATAATATTCATAAATAATATTCATAAGAATTCGTCCATCAAAATAATTTTTGAAAATGGTCCCGTCCTTAACTTTCCACGACGACCTCGAAATTTCCAAACGTACAATATACGGGCTATAACAATTAGAGTCTCAAGGAAAAGCTGAACTTGCGACAAAGAAAATGGTTTGAATTATTGAAGGATTGACGTCGATATTACATGTCGACCTAGAAAAGCTAAAAGTCTGTGGTGACGCACTTAGTCGCAAAACCTATGGGCAAATTGACCGGTGTGCATCCGAAAGGAGGAATTGGTTCGTGAAATTCATCGATTAGTTAGTCGTAGAATTGCGTTTGGACGATTCTGGAAATATTGGGGGTTTCTGTCCGAGAAGTTGCTGAATCGTCGATTATGGAAAAAGGCGAAACGGCGTCAGTTCGAGGATCCCATTCTAATACAGAGGTAGATTATATGTGTACGACTGCAGTGGTCACTAGCCGACCATTTACGAGCGAAGCACGATACTCGGTATTCTATTCATCTTGGGTTTACTAAAATATATTACAATTTTAAATGTTTATATGAGTAAGGACGGTATGAAAAGAGACACTGAAGTTCGTTGGCCAATTGCCGGCAAGTCCGGATTGGCATCAAAAGCCCAAATGATTTCTTCAGGAAATGAAAATTCCAGCTTGGAGAGGAGAAACGATTAACATGGAATCCAGTATAGGTGTACCGCGCACTCTACACGGGTAAGATTATATTTGGATTATTGTCGATAGGTTGGCGAAGTCAGCCCCTTTCCTTCTGGATAGAACCACTTATTCGGCTGAAGGTTATGCCAGATTGTATATTAAAGAGATAATAAGACCTCATGGGATTCCTGTATTTATTATAATCGATAGGGGTGCTCGAGTTCTGAGGTGAATTTCTAGAGATCATTCCCGGGAAGGATTGGGAACTCGGGTGAGCTTAACACGGTATTTCATCCTCGGTCCAGAGCGGACAAAGCCTTGCTATCCGGATGCTAGAAGATATGCTCCAGGTCTATGTTATTGATTTCAAGGATAGTGTAAGTGATCATTACCGTTAATTAGATTTGCTTATAATAATAATGGGTATCGTTCAAACATCCAGATGGTATCATACGAAGCCTTATATGGCAGAAAATGCAGATCTCCGATTGGTTGGTTCGATGTGGACGAAACTAAATTAATTGATCCAGGTGTGATTTCGCAAGCAGTTGACAAAGTGAAACTGATTCGAGAGCGACTATTGGTGACCCTTCTGAAATATTTCCAGTAGATGACATTCAGATGACGGAGGAATTGTCTTATGAGAAGCAACCTGTGGCTATTCTGAATTGTCAGGTGAGGAGGTTGCGTACCAGGGACATACCCTCTGTTAAGGTCTTATAGCGAAACGATAATGGAGAAGAAATGACCTGGGAAGCAAAGGACAAAATGAAGAAGAAGTATCCTCACTTGTTCCCTATATTTACAGGTAATCTGAATTTCTAAATCTGTCATTGACACCGACGAAAGATTTATGTGTGCTACTCGTACGGCAGAAACCCCCGCCATGTTTGTGAGATCCTATAAGGCTAATTTAACATTCGAGGATGAATGTTCTAAAGGGGGGGGGGGGGGAGAATGTTATATCCCGTGTTTTTGCGCGTTTGGAATTTTTTTTTTTGGAATAATCTTGTTTTGTAGGAAATACGGCTATATTTCTATTTTATTTAACATGTGTGTGATATTCATGAAAAAAAAAAAATATTGATGTGGAAATACGGAAGAAGGCCAAGGGCAAAATTGAAATTTCGGAAATTAGTTTCGGGAATTAGAAATTATGATCCTTAACTAGTTGGGCTCAAAAATTAAGAGAAAAATTTAGGCCCAAGAGCAAGGGAGTGGCCGGCCATGCTATGGCCAAGCCCACAAATTAAATAATTTCCCTTGTGCTAAATTAATATAAGGGGTCTTATTTTAGAAGGTTCAAGACAAAGAGGGAAAGAAGAAAGAAAGAGAAGAAAAAAAAAGGATGAAGAGTAAGAACATAAGGCCATTCGGCCATGTTCAATAGATTTTGCTCCCTCAAAGTCTTGTTCCAAAAATTATTTTCTTGTGGTATTTCTACTAATTCAAGGACCCTCTACAATGTGGTGTAGTTATTTCGGAAGATAAAGCACTTGGTTCATCCATTTAACAAGTTGGTCAAGTGAAGAAGATAGGAGAAAAAGGTAAGAATTAATTCCTTTTTATTATGTTATGAAGGTTTGTTTGTGTTGTAGTATGTAGGAATGAGTAGAATTTATGGAAATATGAAAGTTTGCAAAGTGGGGGATCATGGCCGTGTGGTGTGGAGATAGAAATAGAAATGAATCAATTTTGTTTAATATGTTAGTTGTGTTGTTGTGATCCTTATGATGTAAATGAAGGTTAAATGGTTTAAGTTGGCATTGAAATTGGTTATGAGTCGTTATGGGAAATTATGTGATTTTCCTATAGTTTTATGAAATTACGAAAGTAAGATTCTAGAATGTGAATTAATGTTATTGTTATTGAATTTGAAGAAGACGATGCGATTTAGTAGCTTTGTCGCATTTGTAGAAGTTTCGGATGGAATATGGAATTGGCGGGAATACTTGAATCCATGAATATTGTTTGGAATGCTATTGAAATATTCTTGAATAATCTTGAATTAGTTAATGGATATGGAAAATGTTGATATTAGTTTGATAGTATGAAGTTGGGATGGAAATTATCGAACTATGTGGAAAAGGAGACTATTTATGTCATAATGTATTTTGTGATGATTGTTGATGTTGATGGTGTTGTTGGGTTGTTGTTGTTGATATTTTGGGCCGAGATGATTCTCGGGGACGTTGAATTTATAGGGAGATGCTTCGAAATTTCGGTAGACAATATGAATTTAAGTTGAATTCTTGGAAGCTATAACTTACATTTGGTAAATGTGACCAAATTGTAGATTTTTGGCGAACTTGAGACTTGATTTTGGAGACGTATAGGAGGCGGAAAAGGTATGTAAAGCTCACCCTTTCCTTCTTTTGGCATGTCTTAGGTGTACTAGGTTTGGATTTGAGTCTCGGGGACAATTACGTTCATAGAAATCCGAGTCTGATTTTGGGTACTATTCATTCAGCATAATTGAACTACATTCCTTATGTTGTTGGAAAGATGTCCAAACTTCCGTAACTTTCCCAAACGAACTCGGATTGCTCTGAAACTTTCATGGATGCTTCCCTAGAGTCTAATGTTTGTAAAATTACGTATGCCACTTCGACTTGACCGAGGTGGGCCCACTAGTCCCGAGATCCCCTCCGATTGTCCTATTCGGCTTATTTGGTATGATGTTAAAAAGGATTTTTGCTATGATTATAGATATCAAAGAATGATGTTTTAATGACTTCCGTACGTTCTAATATATACTTTGAACTACAAATCCGATGTCAGAAATACTTTTGGGAGACAAATTCCACATTACTCAATTATTTAAACTAGTTTGCTTAATTTGTCGTCATATGACCGTACTACGTATTTGCAAATGCTTTTACATGTAAATTGCATTAGTCTCTCACTACTCCGCTCGTGCATGTTATTATGATATCGCTCGCCGGATCCCGGGCCGGCTTTGTGATCGTGCGTCTTATGATAAATTTGGCAGTATGCTGTGTTACGGTTTCCGAGACCTCGCCATAGGGCCGGTTACCGTTTATGGAGTTATCTTTGTTATATGGCTTATGATATGATATGTTGTAATGATGTGTTATGTTCGGAGTTGTACGGAGATTTGAAACCTCTCGGAGTATCTGTGTTGTGGCACCAGCGTCAGAGTGGTGACCACGTTCCTGAGCCTTATGCATGATTTTCTATTTGCATTATGTACACGTGCCTTCAGTACAGATTTTGATATTTTGATCCGGTATTCTCTCTCTGTACCTTTCACTTCAGTTATGGTTTGGATTTCCACTGACTCATGCTTTACATACTCGTACATCCTTCGTATCGACCCCCTTCTTCGGGGGGCCGCGTTTTATGCCCGCAGTACGAGGTTCGTGATCAGCCGGTGTGAGCCATACATTCGCTATTACAGAGTGCTCCTTTCGATCCGTAGCCCATATATTGGTACATATCTTCTGTGATGTATACACTTCTGTATATTTGATTATTTGGGGTACGGCGGGGCCCTGTCCCGCCATATGATTCCGTTTCAATTTGTAGAGGCCTGTAGTCATATACGTGGGTAATGGGTCATGTGTGTGTTCGTTTGTTTATGATCTGTGTCTTACAGCGGTCCCGTTTGCTACTATGGCCAAAACGGCCCATTTGTCTGTATACGTGTATGTATTTGGCGATGTATATTCCGCCAATCTACCAGATTTGGATGCGGCCTAAATGGCCTGTATGTACGTATGTGTGTGCCTATATCCGGCGATGTGCATTCCGCCGCCTCTTTTGGTTTTGATATGATATTTTTGTACGCACGACCACTTAAGATAGTATTTATTTCTGCTTAAAATGGTGAATGTAATATCTGAGCTAGCTAAAATATGATGATTTGATATAAAAGTCTGTTTGGGCGTCCAAGTAGGGCGCCAGTCGCGGCCCACGGGGCTGGGTCGTGACATCGTGGACCCCCGATTACGTTATGGAGTAATCATAAGCGTTATATCTCACCTTGGAGGGACTAACGTTTTAAGGTGAGTACACATAGGGAAAGCATTAGTGAATCGTAGTCAACATCGTTAACTTCGTAGGTTCATCATATCACAATCTCTTGAGTCTTTAGGCTTAAACTTAGCATTATCATTATCGTACTCATAGCGTATTCTTATCTCGTATGACAATTCAAGAACATAGGCTTTTAGTCTTTCGAAATATAGGAAATTCATAAGGAAGGAGGAAAATCATGCATAGGATTCATGCCTTAGGAAGAAAGGTTGAGCCTTACATACCTTTATTGTTTAACTACTCTATTGCTTTCTCGTTCTCCTTTAATGCACTCGTTTATACCTTCAAGGGAATTCGTATCGACATTAGCTAAACAATTATAAGAATGTACTTACTAAAGCTAGAGAAAATTGGCTAGCATTTCCTTTGTTTATATGACTTCCTCCATATTTCATATCAACTCCCAAACATTCATAATAACAATTACCATCTCATAAACAATAAGCATCATTCGATTGCATTGCCCACATTTCACAACTTCACTCCAAATTCTCCATAATCATGACCAAAATTCACTATCGCGTTCTTTCGCATATATACTTATTCCATATTCTAAGTGTCATTTATATCGTATTTATAATCCCAACATATCCATTTTCATGATTCATTCCAACTACTACTCAACAATAGCACTATTCACACATTTATGACCCATTTTCTATACTCTTCTACAATCCAAGTGTTTCAACTTATTAATACTTCAAATAACATGGAAAGATCATGAAACTCACCTTAGATGATGGAGGAATAAGCCTTGAATGGTAACTCACCTCTTGCACCAAAACCCTATTTCACCTTTTTTGGAATTTCTTGGTTTGGATGACTTTAGTGAGGTTTCGTACACTTGATTCACTTAATTCTTGTTATTGATCCTTGATTTCCTTTGTTTTCTTGTGGATAAAATATATGGAAGGTTCTAGAGGTCTTGAGAGGTTGAAGAAGTGGGCGGAAATGAAATAAATGAAGTGGGGATTACATTTAAAGACTTGAAACATTTCGGTATCGGGAGTTCCACGGGCTGTTCCACGGCCGTGGAACCTTGTGTTGGCCGCGGTTCTGGTCGTGGTTCACGACCAGCCAGCCACCATTTCTGCTGGCAGTTCCACGGACCCTTCCATGGTCCGTGGAACATTCCATGGTCCATGGAACATGGTCGTGGAACTCACAGTTCCACCGAAGGCGTTCCCGTCGTCTCGTTTGATCTCCAATCCCTATGGAACCTTCTTAACACTTGTTTATCACTTCATTGGAAATATAAGGGATGCTATAACTCTTCCTCAAAGTATCATTAAAACATCATTAACTCGATACTTGTAATTTTGCCCGACACATAACTTATAACTCTCTTTCCTTAACAACTTTCTTTCCTTAACTCGAATGTCTTTGGAAATCTTAGTTAGGACCCTCAAATGCTATTTCTTGCTTATCAAAACGGCGTATACATTATGCCCTTCGATGGCCTATTCACTATACGCCAACGGGAAATTTTTCAAGGTGTAACAATTATACCAATGAACAACAACATCTCGTAATCTATAAGAGACCAACTCTACCGACTCAACATCCGAAGCATGCATTACCCGCAATGTCCTCAACATACCATCTATGAAGTTCTACGGGACCTCATCTGGTTTTGACCTAAAGAATTCTGGAGGGTCCAAATTAATGAAATCATGTACTCTGGCGCTAACAGCCTTATCACCATGACCCGCACCCTATCGCTGAGCCTGAGGCATCCGGGGAAGGAACTGGGGGTGCTGGAGCTTGAGCTGGGGTTCCTCTATGCTCCTCTGGAGCGGGCAGAGCATGAGAGGAGTGAGATGGAACCTCATTCTGGGGCTCTCCCTTCTCTACCTCTGTAGGTGGTACCCGTTCAGTTCTCCTTCCTACCACTGGCTTGCCCTTCTGGCGAGCTGTAGCTTTTCTCTTCACAGGCATTGCTGAAATCATAACACACTGTCAGAAAATGAGTGTCCTTATAACATGACTCTGTTGCATAATCTAAGATGAGAAGGAAAGGTCGATCATTCCTAAATGCCCTGCAGCCTCCTGTTTAAAAGTATGGGGCGCTTCACACCCATAAACAAGACTCTACTGGACATGGCTCGTAGACAAACCCTAGGATGAACTGCTCTGATACCACTTTTGTCACGACCCAACCAGAGGGCCATGACGGGCACCCGGAGCTAACCTCCCGAGCACCTCTTATCATACATCTCATAATCATATCTAGGTGGACCACAAAGATAACTCATAACTATCATAATCTGTATGGGCATGAGTCCATAAGATAAATGCACATCTATATAATCATCGCCAACTATGCCCATATGCGCAAGCCGACAAGGCTGCCAAAAATGATATACAAAATATGAACCAATGAGGTTATAGGATATCTAACTATATATATCTGTCTATGAGCTTTTACATGGAGTACATAGCATCATAAGGACGGGACGGGACCCCCGCCATGCCCATATATAAATAAAAGAATAGTACCAGCTGAAACACCGCTCCGGAACAAAAGGAGCGGTCCTGATAAATCGCTGATGAAGCAACCTAGGGGTCTGGTCCTTCCCCTATCTACCTGCGGACATGAACGCAACGTCCATAAATAAAAGGACGTTAGTATGAGTAATATGTCTAGTATGTAAGGCATGGGTAATAAAATAATGGAAGCATGAGGATAACATAAGATAAAGAGATCAAGCTGTACATCTGAATTCCTCTTAAGGCGAATGTCATGCATGCTTAGCTTTAAAAAAAACATTTTCATACATACATAAATATAGTATCCTGCCCGGACATTTAGGCTCGGCGTTATCATCATCATCCCGCGTCCGGGGCATCCCGCGTTCGGGGCATCCAGCCTTCGAGGCATCCCGCGTCCGGCCTAACATCATAACCTTCCCACTGCAGTGGTGTGCACATCTGTGTGCCTGCTCAGCCGACTATAGTGTGACTCGGTGCGAGAAAATACATACATATATATAAAGCATGATGAGAGCCCAAATGAAAGGTATAACTCTATTAGAGTGACATAAGGTAGGTAAACCTCCGATTTTCATTATGGAACTATCATCATCGTCATTTCTCACCTTGATAGAATCATTATCATAAGATGATATCAACAACAACGAACAAGAGCAATAATCATGAAACAAGGTTCAATAATATCATAAGAACACCAAGAACTATAAGCTTTAGCATTTCTCGAAATGGAGCCATAATGAAGGACATTTGTATTTATGTTCGTATCGAAGTGATCATGCCATAAAAAGAAAGGGTTAGACTTAACATACCTTGTCGTCTCCTTAACTACTTGACGCTTATCCTCCCAATCTTGTAAATCTACATTCAAGAGGATTCATACTAGAGTTAAGTCTTGAAAACACTCATAAGTTCAATCTAGAGTAATTAGTGTGCTAGCGAATTTGGGCAATACTTCCCCTATTTTATCTACTTCCACAAAATTCCAAATCAACTATCAAACAACATTAACAGCATCAACAATGCCATGATTAAGAGAGTTCATTGAAATTATACCCAATACAATCCCAAAATTTCTTCTCAAAATCCATTTATAACAACAACTTCAGCACAACCCCTTATACACTTGTATACAAAACTTTCTCATCAGCATTATTACCCCTCATATCAATATTATACTCGTAACATGCCAAAAATTATAACTCAAGTTAATTTATAGCTCAAAATATTATCAAATTCATAGTTGAACTCTTTTATTCATTTCCCTCCTTCAATCAAATTGTATAGCAATCCAACAACCTCAACAACATGAAATAGATGTAACAACTTACCTTAATCACACAAGAGCAAGCTTTGGATCAAATTACTTCACTAGGACAAAACCTCAAACTTCAACACCAAAGGAATACATGGACTCTACAAACCCTAGTGAACCTTCCAACACTTGAATCTCTTGGTTTTTGCCTTTTAATCTTCGATTTCACTTGGGGTTGGTTAGATATGTTTATAAAAGAGTTCTAGAACTTTCATGAACTTAGGGAAATGTTGAAATATGCTAAAATGAACAAGGATGGAAAATATATCATAATAAAAAATGTTGCCCCAACTTAGATTTACTGTCCACTTTTACGGACCATAAAAATTATACGGTCTGTATAATTGGACCATAAAATCCAATCAGTGGCTCGCCTCTTCTGGAACCAATTTGCGGTGGGGGTTAGCCAGATATACGGTCCGTAAAAATTATACGATTCATATATCCGACTGTAAACCCACCTTTTTCCTAAAACATATTCTCCTCGATTTGTTCAATCTTTAATCCTCTCAACACATACTAAGCATGGACTTAAGCCCTAATATGCTTAAGATGAGCATATCTAATTCTCCATATCCCCGTGAATAACTCCACTTCTGAAACTGTGGCAACTATCTCATGAAGAAACTTATCGTACGAAAATACGGAGTGTCACACGAACACTCCATAAGAATTGATTCCACTCTAATGTCTATATCTCAACTTCATGTTGCTAGCTACGTTGATGAATTGTACTCTTGATTCTATCCCTGATCCTTAGTTTTGATAAATAGTTCTGTGATGATTGGCATGGACTACATAACGTGTTCGGAGGTTACCGACCTTACGTTACTCCAAAAAGACCCAAACGTTGTTTCTATGAGTTCATCATGCATTTATATACATATATAAATATATAGAAATCATTAGCATTAGGATCAGTGGTTTGATTAAACGGTATTGTCGAGGAACATGTTTGTAGTCCCTCCTTAGGCAATGTATATGCATAGCTTGTTTAAGTATGGTATAGTCAGGCACGACTACTAAAGCATTAGGCAACGCAGGGGGCTAGATAGTTGAATCTTTGTTCATGGGATACGAAATCACCTTGGTATGACTTGTGCTACCAGTAAAAGAAAGGAATTAAACAACCAAAGGACAAGCTTGGCTAAGGAAAAGAGAAGCTAGAAATGATAGGATGTCTTGTTGGGGTTTTACAGAACAAGATAAGATGGTAAAATTAGTAGAGAAGGGTACAATAAGTGAAGTGTAAGGAATAGATATAAGAAGTGAGTGAATGTCATAAGATAGGTGTGACGGTGCGACAAAACTCATGGTCAAATAAAAGAAACAGGCAAGATGAGGCAAGTGTCGGGAGTACAAGGGATGCAAGTCACGAGGCTATGCCTTCATTATGAAAAGTGAACTGACCACTCAGGTAAGAGTTATAAGCAGACCCACATAGCACCTTAGCTTAAGAGATACTAACAGTTGTTAAGCTAAACGGAATACGAGTTAGGATCTCGGGAGACTTCGGTAGTAATGGGCATTGCAACATTTTCTAGTAAACAATTAGGCAGTGAAAGCGCGTATGATAGAAGAGCGACCCTTGAAAGTCAATAAGGACGACCACCCTAAGAAACACATCGTGAGTAGAAATTAAGTTCATTGAGATCAAGGTCGTTAATTGCGAAGAAGTGGCACCCTATGCATGTAAATTATTCAGTTGTTCCCAATAAGTGAAGGTTAAAGTAAGGCGAACGATAAGTATCAGACGTATGAAGAATTGGTAAAAGTGGAAAGGTAGCAATGAGACGCTACAGGGATATAATGTTTGGGCATGAGGTGTTAGCTATTCTCCAAAGGAGTGAGATAATGCAGTAAAGCATCGAGATGAGATTATAGAAATTCTTAATAGCATAGTTGTCACACCCCACCCTTGGTAAGGCGTGATTGGCACCCGGCACCTTACGGAAACCGAGTGAACCAACTTATAAGTTACTGTTACACCTCGCGTTTTTGTACATTTGAATATCCCGAGTTAATGGCGAGAAGTTAAGGACAAGACTATGGCTAGCTGCGGGAAGTTAAGGGCAAGGCCATTGTCGACCTTGTTTTAAGATGTAAGTCGTTTATGAATTATGTTGGAAGGAGCCATTAAGGAAAATTTTGGGCCAAAGGTTATTTATAGGAAGTTGGCCATTTTATGAAAATAGCCACAAGTGGCCGGCCACATAGGGTGTGGGCCATGGCCACATGGATGGCTATTACATGTTGATTAAAAGATGACAAGGCAAGGGAATTAGTCATCCTTTGGATTTGAAGAAAAATTCTAGAAAATTGAAGAAAAGTGTAGAAAAAGAAAAAAAAGAAAAGAAAGGAGAAGCATGCACATGACCGGCCATGTGCATGCAATTATATATATATATGTGTAAAGTCTTGAAAGGCAAGACAACTTGCCATTTTCATTCTAGAAAAATCAAGAGAAAGAAGAGAAAGAAGGAGAAAAAGCAATCGGCCATGGCAGCCAAAAATGGTGCCATGGAAGATGATCAAGAAAAATTTGTTCCTTCATGTTTTCCTACTAAGTAGAAGGCCCTCGTCGACATGGAGTGGTTGTTGGAAGATGAAAACCATCCTTTCTTGCAAACACCACCTTGGCCGAATGGAAAAGGTGGAAGGAGAAGGTGAGGTTCTATTCTCTTTTGCATGTTTTATGAATGTTTTGGACATGTTGTAATGTATGGAAATGGGTGAAAATCATGAAAACATGAATATGGAGGTTGTGGCCGTGTGTGTTTGTTGTGGTGTGGGAAGATTGAATTAGTTTTATGTAGTATGTTGCTTGTTGTTGTAATGTATAGAAAAAGATAAAAATTCATGGAAATAGGTGTGTAGTGTTGTAGCCGTGCATGTAGAGGCTTGGCCGAATATAGGTGGTGTTGAGTAGATGTGGTGAATTGACTTCTATTCAATATTTTGGTTATTGTCGTTATAGATTCTATAATGAAAAACGAGGATTTAATGGTTGGAAAACAAAGTTGTGTTGGTTATGGGCTGATTTGGAACGTAATATGATTTGAATATGTTTTCTTGAATTTATGGAAGTAATGTTGTTGATGTATGGAAGTGTGGATGTAGTTTATGAATTTGAAAAAAAGAATTAAGTTGTTATTGTTTTTGTTGAAATTGTAAAGTATTGGATGAAGTAGTATATCGATTGAATCGTTTGAAAGTTACATGAATTGAATTGTTGGCGTTGTTGTTGATATTGTGGCCGAGTTCCATTCTCGGGTTGTTGTTGAATTGGGCCGAGTTAGAATCTCGGGGATGGCGCATGTTGTGTGGGAAATGCTGCCGAAATTTCGCAAGCAAGTGTCGACTCAAGGTTTAACCCTAAAGGTTCTAATCACTATTTGGTATATGTGACCAATTCAGAGATTTTAGCGAAATTGGAAAGTCGATTTGGAGCGGCGTACAAGGCGGAAAAAGGTATGTAAGACTTCATCTTTCTTCTTTGGCATGTCTTAGACGTAGTAGGCTTGAACTCGGGCTTCGGGGACAATTCCTTTCCTAGAAAAACGAGATTGAAATTAGTTACTATTCATTCAATAGAATTGAACTAGAAATGGTGTGAAATGTTGAAAAAGCTTCCTAAGCACCAAGAACTCGCATAAATAGGACCCGGCTAACCTAAAACCCTCACAAGCAATGCCATGACCTGTAACATATGTAAATTTGGTACGCCGCCTCATTTGACCCGAGGTGGGTCCGTTGCTTCCGGATTTTCCTTATTGTTCCGCTTGACTTACTTTGAAGCTGAATCCAAAAGAAACCTTTGATCCTCATTCTGTTATCAACTGACAAGTACTATACCTATCCCAGTGAGAATACTTCTATGGCAATAATGATAACGAAGATGTAGAAAAGAGAATGTGCCTACGATAAGTATGACCAAAATGATTCCACGACCAAGATTTCTAAGCAAAGGATTCAAGGTGAATACGAAGGTGACAAACTAGTTCTTGATCCTTATCTCTATTTCTTAGCTATGACACTATGTCCTATGGATTTCAAGGTCTATGAATTGACGTCTATGATGCCCATGATATCCTACTATGTTTTCTCCTAGTACTATTCTTTATTAGTAGTCTCGCCTTAAAATACTCGTCCCTTCAAGGTGAGACAAAGCGATCCCGGTTAATTCATAATGAAATCGGAGGTCACCGACCTTACGTCACTCCGATAGACATATGACCTTTCTTGGGCTCCCATGCATGCTATTCACATAATAATGTATATAATACTTGATATTGATGAATGTATATGTGTGCACTGTATATGTGGGGAATGGGGAGGGCAACTGTGTCCACCTGATTCGGTCGGCTTATCATCCGGACGGGATGCCGGACGCGGGATTTATGGGAGAGCCGTACGCGGCGTACGTTCGTGATAAATATATATAATATGATATACTTGGGACATTGTTGGGGAGGGTGGGAGAGCCGACGATTAAGGCGTACGTACGCAAAAGCAAAAAGTACCGTTTTCGAAAAGTATCTCGTTTTCTATGTACAAAAACAAGAAACACCGTGTTCGAAGAAAAAGAAAAAGAAAAAGCTAGGCGCATGGCCTCCGCCCCCGAGTGGCACTCACATGTACAAAGTTACTCCTTACCCTATGATACCGTTCTTCTTATGTTTCCATATAGTTATTGCTCTCGCACAAAAGTTCTTGCGTTTTTACACGTAGTATGTTCCATATGTACAGACACAGCTTCCCATGATATATCTCGTATGTACAGAATACTCTCTTTACATGATATACTCTACAACTCTTACTATGTTGTTACTATTCATGTCTTACATACTCAGTACATTGCTCGTACTGACCCCTCTTCTTCGGGGGCTGCGTTCATGCCACGCAGGTACGCCCAGACGGATCAAAGTTATTATAGAAGATGTTCAGCAAAGTTGGCAAGTTCCATTTGGCCCGGAGTGTAGCCGAGTCGAATACACGTGCCAGAGTCCCGATTACGCTAGAGACTTTGCGTACGCAGTCGCGGGTTTCGTGAGTCAGTTTGTACTACGATACAAGTTCTCGTATAGTTACATATTCTATGTGATTCAAAAGCATCAAAGGAATATTTCAGTAGCCTTGTTATGTATACTTGACGTAGAGGTTTCAAAAAAAAAAAAAAATAGTACGTAGAAAGAGTCAGTGGGTTCGCTAGGCGCCAGATGTGAGGTCGGGTGCCCATCACACCCTAGTGAGATCGGGGTGTGACAGTTACATCCTTCGTGTCTCAAATGGAAACAATAGGATCTAGGGGCTAAATACTAACATAATATCATGCATAAGTATATGTACATTGGACCCATGATGCCAACATTACTATCGTTACACTATGACTAAGATGTACACCGGAACTGTCTGCAAAGCCTCTATGAACATGACTAAAGTATACAAGTCGGGACAGGGCCCCCGACATACCCTGAACAAAATCATACATACATACATACATACATACATATATATATATATATATATATGTATATATATATATAGACTCGGCAGTGCTCCTAGAAGAAATGGAGCTCACCAATTAGAACTGGTACCTGAAGGCAGCCTACTATGGAAGATCCTTGTCTCGTGTATCTACACCTACGGGCATGAACACAGCGTCCACAAGAAGGAACGTCAGTACAAACAATGTACTGAGTATGTAAGGCATGAATAGTAACATAATGTCACACCCTAATTTCCGATAGGGCATGATGGGCACCCGACCCTTACTTAGGGCCGAGCGAACCCGCTGACTCTCGTCGTAATCATAATCATACTGGGCCCGCAAAACCTGACACAAGTACATAATGAAATTTTGCTTTTTTTTTTCCCGAAAACAAACATGCCTTTCATCTTTGTCAAATCAAATAAAACTAGCATCGTATGAAATCTGTAAACATATGAAGTTCGTAACATAATGCATAATAATACATCGGCTTACATAGCCGCCACAAAAACGACATATCATACACACGACATCGTCTCGCAAAGTCTCTACCATAACTTCTAGATACCATACAAAAGCACTCCGACTCGGCTAAAGACTAAGGAAATGGAGCTCGCCAATCCGGCCGGAACATCTTTCGCTAACATCACATACTCATCTCAGGGTACCGCGCGTAAGACGAAACGCAGCCCCGGAGAAAGGGAGTCAGTACGGAATATGTACTGAGCATGTAAAGCATAGCATACAGAAAACGAGGTCATAACCGAAGTAAGGTGTACAGAAAGTGAGTATAATAACCCGAATACCGAAGTACTTACATCTGACATACAAATCGTACATAAGAGGTTCAGAAGACAAATAGGATAATCAGAATGTCAAAATGCTTACTCCCGAAATACAAATTACGCATATCAATGTCATGTATCATATCCGGCCCATAATGGGACTGAGTGACATAAGCGAATAATCATCATATACGTACCGTAACACATCATAACATCATAACCTATCATATGAGATAACATTAACCGAGGGGGTTTCCTAAACCAATGGGATTTGCCTAAACCTGTGGGATTGGCCAAACCGGGGGGGATTGGCCTAAACCAAGTGGGGTTGGAAACCAAGGGAATTTTGCCTCTCATTGGGTTTGCCCCCCCCTTTTGGTTTTCCCCCCCGGTTTCCCCCAGGGTTTGCCCCCCCAAACCCCCGTCAAAGATCATACTCCCAATCCATAC
>NW_026717323.1:0-16249 GCF_029784015.1 Lycium ferocissimum | reverse complement strand
AATCCCGAGTTAAAGAGAAGACTGTACTCCCGAACACTCATACTCCCCTGGTGTAAATTCAGAAATATATCAACTCAAGTCCGTCAAGCCTCCGCTGGCAAGTAGTGTCGAAGGAAAGCCTCGTGAATCCCCGCCATATCACGCTGAGGTGTATTAGCCCCTCAGACAACCTTGTGTCTCATACCACCGGACAAAGAACATCTCGCAAAATGGGTGAAGCCAACTCTATCGACTCGTGTCGAAGACGCATTACCCTGAATGTCCTCAGCATCCGATCTATAAAATTCTTCGCGTCCTCATCTGGTTTTGATCGTAAAAAAATATTGGAGCATCCAAATTAATGATGTCTCGAACCCTGGCACTAACAACCTTGTCAACATAATCGGTAGCCATACCCTGACGCTGGACCTGAGCGGCCACCAACTGAGTCAATAATCTAATAGCTTCTTACATCTCCTGGACTGATGCATCATGGAATACTATACAGTAAAAATATAAGCCGAGGGGGCCATATAACGTCTAACTAAGCCATGACTGCCTGCAATCCTCTACTGGAGTATATGACAGAATAAGTCGGGAAAAGGCCTCGCCATACCCGTATGTACACAAAAGAATAACGTACCAAAAACACAACCCCAACTCTGGAATAAGAGTAGTACTCCAATATCGGCTGAACAAGAAACCTGCTGCGGGTAATAGTCAACTTGTCTACCCTCGAATCACGGCATGAAACGTATCTTAAAAGGGACGTCGGTATGGAGAAAGTACTGAGTATGTAAGGCATGAAAGTAACATGAAAGAGACATAAAAGTACATTGGATGAAATGAATGCAACCTATATATCTGAACTGCTTCTGTGGGCCAATGATATACATAAATACTGTGCATGCATGCATATATGCGTATATAATGCTGAGTCAAACATATATATGCGTATATAATGCCTGTCAAGCCTCTGTGGGCATCCCATCATATTATATCGGCCTCTGTGGGAATCATCATCATT
Organism: Lycium ferocissimum; assembly: GCF_029784015.1. Lineage (NCBI taxonomy): Eukaryota > Viridiplantae > Streptophyta > Magnoliopsida > Solanales > Solanaceae > Lycium > Lycium ferocissimum. The sequence continues at coordinate 15,243 of NW_026717323.1, read as the reverse complement.
ATCATGTGACCAGCTGATCAGGTGGTAGAGCGTATATAACGCAATCATCTTCCCCATACCCCATATGTATAATATATAATATACACGTATATAACGCTCGAGCGGATCATAGTCGTACACATCCGGATCTCGTCGTAGTGATGTAAGGTCGTTACACCTCCGAACATCGTTATGAGATATCATTTTCATTAACAAGTGTCTCTATGAATCACACTGAATCTGAATAAGGGCTTACTGGAAATAACATTCTAGAACATGAATCAACATGGACCATCCCCAACGGCTAAGAATGGAATCATTATGAAGTAGAATTACGTTTACGTTCCGTTCATAAGGATCATGCCAAAAGAAGGAAAGTTAGCCTTAACATACTTCAAGTCGTCAGTAAAATCCCACAATGAGACTGTCGGGCTAGTAGTCCAATCTCCTTAGTGACTGCAATACACCTAGCAGCCAAAAACAAAACAACAATCTCATGTAAGTCTCTTTAATACCACATCACTACTCACTCCATGATTTATATCAAAACAGCTCAATATAAGCTTTGTATACAACACCTATACACTTTCTTCTACCGATTATACCAAGTATAAAATCCTCAATACAATCTCAGCACCAACTACTATCCTTACAACAAGATTCTAGCTTAAAAATATAAATTCATGTTTGAACCTTTCCTCCAACTCCTTTCCCTCCAACCCCAGCATAACCATTACATAAACTCATAAACATGGAGTTAAGATAGAATCTTACCTCAAAATTGAAGAACACATCAATTCCAAGAGTGCATTACCTTGAAGTATCCTCCAAAACCACTACCAAGAGGAGAAACAAGCTTCCATAATCATTTTAGAAACTTTAAACACATGATCTTCTATTTTGATCCTTGATTTTACTTAGGGGTTTGATAGATATGTTGGAGAGAACTTTCTAGAGGGTTAGAGATGAGGGGAAGTGGAGAAAATGAAATAAAATGAGGGATACACGAATTATGTAAAAAAAAATAACTTAGCCGACTTAAAAATACGGCCATAAGTACGAACCCTATTTTTAAATATGGTCCATATTTTGGTCCGTAATTCCCAACATAGGATTTTGACTCTCTGCAAAGGAAAGTACGGGCCGTATTTCCAAGTATGGTCCGTACTTCTCTTATACGGTCCGTATTTCTCACTGCCCAAAATCAATTCCAACTAAACATATTCTCTTCGATTCGCTCATCCTCTAATCCTTCCAACACATGCCAATCATGAACTTAAACCTTCGTATACTCAAGATAGACACGTCTAATCTCATATAACCTCGAAGATAACTCCACTTTCCGAATCTATAGCAACCAACTCAAGAAGAAACTTAACAAAAGTACGAGGTGTAATAGCTCGGAGTTAGCAGAAGGTGCCAACTGTGTTGTTGTTGCATAATATATGTGGGATATATTAGATATATACAGTTTATACATGCCTTGGTATATGTAAGTGGTATATCTTGTATACCGATGGAATATCTTGTAATTTGGACTTAAAGACGTTGTTGATAAAAATTTGGGTCTGACCCTTTTATTTGTTATGTTTTATCATTGAATTGGGTTTTCCCCTTATGGCTTATTCATGCTATCCTATTTGGGCCTGTTCCCTAATTTCTTTTTCTGTTTTGGGCTTTCATTATTGTTCGTTTGTTTTTGCTAAGTATAGTAAATGTACTTGACACGTATATATGTACACATGTTATATATATAAGGTTGTATTTCTTCTTTAGGCTCTTGTTAATTTATTTATTAAGTCTAGGTACTTCCTAACCGCATTTCCCCTTTTCCCCTCCTTTTTTTTGGCATGGGAACCCACGTGGGCCATTCGGGCCAATTTCTTCGTAAGCCTCTGTTGGGCCAGAGGCCCAAAACCCCTTTTTGATCTAGTCCGAATGAATTAAATGCACCGAAGGCCCAACCATGGGTAAAAATGGTAACTAGCGGGCTTCAGTAGGCCCACTAGCCTAAACTCTTCTTCTTTATTTTTATAAGTTGTATTTGTATATGTAAACAAATGATTCTAATTATTGAAACCCGATGGTTAGGATTTATGAATTTCGCGTAGAAGTTTAGGATTATCATCAAATGATTTTTAAACTTGACTTAATAAAAGATAAAAAGTGCATGTAATCGGTAAATGGATTTTGGGCCAAGTGATTTAAAACTAAAAAACTGATATATATGTATGTATATCCGTGATACGATATACATATATGTATATGAATTTGGCGATCTTTTTTAAAACAAAACTGGAAAAGATACATACGATATACGGGATATATATCCACGGATATAAAAAGATTGAAAACAAAACTATTTATGGCTTGTCTTTTAAAACAAAATTGGGAACTGATTTGCATACAAAGGAAATGGAAACTGATTTCAGGAAAGTTATAAAAAATTGGTTTTCAAACTTTTTTTGGAAACTTAAGGTTATTTCAATCTTTTGGGCCCAAAGCCCAACCTTAAGTTGAAAACAAGAGAAAATACACTTTAGCTTTAGTTTGAGATAAAGGTATGAAAGTAGTATATGGTTGACCTTAAATTGGACAAAGATGCAAAGAAATTGCTAAACCTTTTTCCATACTTGTATAAACCTATGGCATATTTATAAAGGGAATATACTCATTATTTTCTCAAAAATCCTATAAAGATTAAAATGGACATAATAGTTGGGACTAAATTAAGTTGAACTCTATCCAAGGGAAACCTTGAGTGTGTTTTTAGTCCGGAAAGTAAAATGACTATTTAAACTTTGTAATATTTTCAAAAGGAGATAAACTTTTCTTCAAATAAAGTGAATTTTTCCAAAAAGGAATTATGATATGCCATGACAAGTTTATACAAGAAAGCGAACTTTTTAAGCAAACAATTACAATAATTACACATTGATGCTCGAAAGTCAACGGTATTCTACGGATCCTTAATACTAGAGTGCTTAAAACCTTTCCTAGGGGATCACCAGAACTCTTACCTCGAACTCTGGTTTAAAAAGGATTTTTATCTTGTTTGATAAACTCTTTTAACTTGATTTTCCTAATTTCCCTTATAAATTAGGTGGCGACTCTAAAAAATACAAAAATTCAAATAGAGTCCACAACCTCGAAGTAGCTTTTATGCACCTGCGTAAAAGTGAACCGTAACAAGCCATATAAAGCTTGGTTGGTCGTTTTCGGAAATAAACAAGAGGAAGGAATTGGCTACAATGAAACATTTACTCCGGTTGCTAAGGTAGTAACTGTTCAGACCTTCCTGATAATTATGGCTGGGCAAAATTGGGAGTTGCATCAAATCGATGATCAAAATGCCTTCTTACACGGTCACCTTACGGAGGAAGTTTATACAAAATTGTCATCGGGATTTCGTGTTCCTAGTCCAGGGTAAGTACATCGACTCCGAAAATCTTGATATGGTTTGAAACATACCCCATGGTGCTGGTTTGCAAAATTGTCAAGTGCTTTGATGAAATATGGGTTCAAACAGTCATATCAAATTATTATCTCCTCACGATGCACCGGGGAGGTATGCAACTTAACGTCTTAATCTATATGATTTACTTAATTATCTCTGAAAATGACCATTAGTGCCATTGAACGATTCAAAGACTATCTCCACACATGTTTTCACATGACGGATTTGGGCCCTCTGAAGTATTTTCTAGGAGTTCAATTGCACATGGACCTACTGGGTTATTTCTCTATCAACTGAAATATGCCTTGGATATAATATCTGAGTCTGAATTATGAGGAGCTAAACCAATCAATATTCCCATGGAACAGAATCACGGTTTGGCATTGGCCGAAGGAGCCAATTTGGGAGATCCAGAACCATACCTACGTCATCAGTAGATTGATATACCTCAGTTTACGCGACCTGAGTTGTCATAATGTGTGCATGTTCTGCCCCAATTCATATAGCAACCGAAGGAAAAATACTGGAACGCGACTCTCCGTATGGTGCATTACTTGAAGAAGAACCCAAGATAAGACTTTGTAATGAGAAAAGATTGTGATCTCCAGTTGTACGGATGGTGTGATTCAGACTGGTTTGAATGTCCGTTGATTCAAAAATCACTTATTTGTTGGTTTATCTCCCTCGGGAATTCACCTGTATCATGGAAACTAAGAAGTAACACATTTTCTCTCACTAGTCAGCGGAGACGAAACACCGATCAATAGCAATGACAGTTTGTGAATTGAAATGGTTAAAGAGAATTTTGCATTGTTGGGGTGTTGAACAAAAATCTCCTATGAAAATGTATTGTTATAGTCAAGCGGCATTGTATATTGCATGAAATCCGGTGTTTCATGAACCGACTAAACACATTGAAGTCGATTGTCTCTATGGAAGGGACGCACTCCATTCCGGTATAATACTTCCCGTATCATTTGTCCATCAGTGAGCAATTGACTGATGTGTTTATAAAGGCTTTAGGAAAATCGCAGCATGAATATTTGCTTGGCAAGTTGGGCATTCGAGACCCTCATGCTCCAACTTGATGTCACGCCCCAAAACACACCCTGGACGTAACAGGCATCCGATGCTATGAACAACACCGGAAGCACCTTATGAATTAATAACAACAAGTCTGTTTTTAATAATTTTTCATTATTTAGTTAAACAAGTTATAAATAACTAAATAAAAAGTGATCACAATTATGAAATAAAATCAGCGGAAATCTATATTGTGATCACTTTTTATTTCCTTTGTGAGGTTACAACTCTCTAACTCCTCATTCGATCCTACCTCAACTACAATACTCACATCAACAATGACAACACACACACACACACACACACACACACACACACACACACACACACACACATATATATATATATATATATATATATATATATCAAAATATATTCAAATCGATTCCCAATCATTTCTTAAAATAACCCTAAGTCACTATCTTGTCTTTCATCCACTTACCACTTCCACAACTATCCCCTCTTCACTTAATATCACTAAAACTCTTGATAACCAACTTAAATACAAAGGTAGAAATCATGTACATACCTTGAGGGGTCAAGAATCCCAAGAATCACTTCAACTTCAACTCCCTAAACTCCACAACTTGAAGAAATCCTAGAAGCAACCTTCTTCTTCACCATCTCGGGTTTACGGGGTCCGGGTCTTGTCAAACCTTCACTAATATGATGGAAAATATTGGGAGAGAATATCTTAGGGTTTTTCTGATTTTAGAAGGAGGAAAATATGAAATAGGGTCATGGACCTCCTATTTATACTTGGAAGCCAAAAAGGCTACAGCGTCCTATTCGACTAGCGGGTCGACGGCCCGTCAACTTGCCCCGTCGACCTGCGCCTGCAGATGCAAGGCTGCGGGACCCTATCAATGCCACACATCGACGGTCCGTCGAACATGTCGACGACCCGTCGACGATGACTGGTGTTCTGCAGATTTTTCTGATTCAGTTCAGATCGCGTCGATTCGATTCGCTTAAATTTTAACTCTATAAATTGCCAGGAATATCTGCCGGTACCCTTGTACATGGGGTAAGAAATTTTATACCTCCAAACTCGGGCTCGGGTCTCTATTCCAAGGGCATACCCGATTAGGAAATCATAGGTTCTACTACCAGGAACACGAGGGGTGTAACAATCTGGATGCTAGAATGATAACTGTTGTCGTATGCAAACTCAATAAGTGGTAAATGATCATCCGAACTACCTCCAAAATCCAATATACATGCCCGTAGCATATCCTCAAGGGTCTGAATGGTACGTTCAGCTTGTCCATCAGTCTGCGCGTGAAATGCTATGCTAAGTCTCACCTGAGTCCCCAAACCTTCTTGGAAAGTTTTCCAGAAATTGGCTGTGAATTGTGTCACTCTATCGGAGACATTAGATACTGGAATACTTTGAAGTCGCACTAGATACTGAAACACTGTGAAGTCGCACTATCTCTTTATCATAAACCTTTGCATAATCTTCGGCTACATATGTTGTTCTGACCGGTAAGAAATGAGCTGACTTCGTGAGTCTATCTACAATCATCCATATAGAATCATACTTACGTCGAGAATGGGGTAAGACTGCAATGAAATCCATGTTAATTACTTCCCATTTCCAAGTCGTAATTTCCATAGCTTGCAACAATCCACCGGGCTTTTGGTGTTCAATTTTCACTTGTTGGCAATTAAGACATTGGGCCACGAATTTCGCTATATCTTTCTTTATCCTATTCCACCAATATATAGATTTAAGATCATGATACATTTTCATTGCTCCGGGGTGAATGGAATAACGGGAACAATGGGCTTCTTTCAAAATATGTTGATGTAACCCTGCGACATCGGGAACACACAACCTGCCTCAACATCGGAGAAATCCATCTCCCGAAATCTCAAAGGATGAGTTCTTTTTCCGAGGGAGTGCATTTCTGTAATGAACTAGCATGGGATCCTTGTACTGGCGCTCTTTCACTTCAACCACTAGTGAAGTGACCGCTGAATTCTGAATAGTAGCTCCCATATTGCCTGAGTCCACTACCCGAACTCCTAGGCTAGCTAATTCTTTGGAGCTCACGAGCTAACTCTCTTTTCTCTGGCTAAACATCGTATAAAATTCCCAAAGATCTACGGCTAAGGGCATCAGCCACAACATTTGCTTTCCCGGGATGATATAGCATGTTAACATCATAATCTTTCAACAACTCCAACCATCGCCTTTGCCGCAATTTCAATGCCTTCTGCTTGAAAATATACTTGAGGCTCTTATGATCCGTATAGATATCCACATGGACACCATACAAATAATGTCTCCACATCTTCAATGCATGAATCACTGTGGCCAACTCAAGATCATGGGTTGGATAATTCTTCTCAAGCTTGCGCAACTGCCTTGAGGCGTAGGCAATTACCATACCATGCTGCATCAATATATATCCTAATCCAACGCCCAAAGCATCACAATAGACAACATACCCTTCTGGTCCTTCTGGTAGCGTCAGAACTAGGGCAGAAGTTAACCTGTTCTTTAGCTCTTGGAAACTATCCGTCCATTGAAATTTGGCTGATTTCTAGGTCAACTTCGTGAGTGGTGCAGAGATAGAAGAAAAGCCTTCTACAAAACTCCTCTAATAACCTGCTAAGCCCAGAAAACTACGAACCTCCGTAGGTGTTGTAGGCCTTGGCCAAGTCTTCTCGGCCTCAATCTTTTGGGTATCCACCCGAATACCGTCGGCTAAAATAGCATGCCCCAAAAAGGTCACCGAATTCAACTAGCATTCACACTTAGAAAGTTTGGCGAATAACTCTCGCGTCTGGAGAACCTTAGGGATGGTACGCAGATGATCTGCGTGTTCTACTTCGGATCGGGAATATACCAGGATATCGTTAATGAACACGATCATAAATAAATCTAGCAAAGGCCTGAACACATTGTTCATCAAATCCATAAATACTGCCGGCGCATTAGTTAGCCCAAATGACATTACCCGGAACTCAAAATGGCCATATCTTGTTCGAAAGCGTCTTAAGAATATCCTTCTCCCTAACTCTCACCTGATGATACCCGGATCTCAAATCTATTTTTGAAAACCATTTGGCACCCTGCAATTGATCAAATAAATCGTCAATCCTTAGGAGCGGATATTTACTCTTGATCGTCACTTTATTCAGTTGGCGATGGTCAATGCACATTCGCAATGAGCCATCTTTCTTCCTCACAAACATCACGAGTGTTCCCCACGGGGAAGAACTAGGCCTAATAAAACCTTTTTCAAGAAAGTCCTTCAACTGCTTCTTCAACTCTTTTAACTCCGTGGGAGCCATTCTATAAGGAGGAATGGATATGGGTTTTATATCTGGTAGCACGTCAATAGCAAAGTCAATCTCCTGCTCTGGGGGAAGGCCTGGATGCTCGTCCGGGATTACATCCGAAAACTCATTCACAACGGGGACAAACCGAAGAGTTGGCGTTTCGACTTCTACATCTTGAACCCCTAGCTAGATGGTAAATAGACCCTATAGCAATCATTTTCCTTGCCTTTGGATAGGAAATAAAACTACCTCTCGAGGACGCTGTATTCCCCTTCCATTCTAAAATTAGTTCTCCCGGAAACTGAAAGCGAATCATTTTCATTCTACTATCAACATTGGCGTTGCAAGAAGCCAACTAATCCATGCCCATGATAACATCAAAGTCTACCATTTTCAACTCATGTAAATCAACCATAGTACTATGGTCACAAATCACAACTACAAAGTTTCTATATACTCGACTAGCTATTACCGGTTTACCAACGGGTGACGATACCTCGAAAGGTTTGATTGACTCCGGTTTGACCCCAAATCGACCGACAATATATAGAGTAACATATGACAGTGTGGAGCCCGGATCTATCAATGCATATACATCATGAGTAAGTACCGACAATAGACCTATGATGACATCAGGGGAAGGCTCAAGATCCTGCCGTCCAGCAAAGCATAAATACGGTGCTGGGGACCACTAGAACTGGGAGCTCTCCTTCTACCTCTACCATGGCTGACTGGCGTCTGTGAACCTTGCCCCATTGGGCGTATAGATGATGAGGACCCGGTTGCCGATCCTGAAGGCTAGACCCTACCCCTACCACCAATCGAGGGGCAATCACGCATGATATGGCCTGGCCAACCACATGTATCGCAAACCTCTGAGCCTAGTCGACACTGGCCCCAATGTAACTTCCTGTACTGGGAATATCGTGGCACCGGTGGCCTTGCCTGACCCGAATCACCTCTGAAATGAGAACCTAAAGCCCTAAAACTCTGACTGGGCCCGGAGTGAGTAGATCCATCAAATCTATGGCCTGTAAATCGTGGAGGCACACTAGTCATAGAATGGCCTGAATTCCTAGAAAATTGTTGTCTTTGCCCTCCTCTAAATTCACTAATCGAACCCAAAGATCTAGCCCTCTTGCTATACCTTCTGCCATGCTCACGCTCACTTCTTTGCTGTTGTTCGCTTTTCTATAAATTTTGGGCACGGGCTTGGATGCGTGAAATATCCATGTTGTCCTGAAGGGACGCAGTCAAGCATTTATCTATCAAATGTGGCCCCAAGCCACTCACAAATCGGTGCACTCGATCACCCATATCCGCTACTCTAAAGCACTCATTCTTCTTCGCCTAAGATTTATGAACTTATCAGCTCTAGCTCGCTGAACCTCTGGAGGCAAGTAATGTCGGAGGAAGGCATCAACCAATTCATGCCATATCGGGGGAGGTGCATTAACTCCCCTTGCAGCCATCCAAATCGTATACCAATGAACCGTGACATCCCGCAATCAATAGGATGCTAGCTCCACCGATTCAATATGTCTGAAGCATGCATTAACCGAAGTGTCCTCAACATCCCATCAATAAAGCTCTGAGGGTCCTCATTCGATTTTAACCCGAAGAATTTTAGTGGGTTTAAGCAAATAAAATCATGGGCTCTTGCACTAACGGCCCTATCACCTTGACCTGTACCTTACCGCTGGGTCTGAGCGGCGACCAACTGAGTGAATAAATTAATGGCCTCTTTCACATCTTGGCCCGAAGCATCTGGTGGAGGAGCTGGGGCTGGGGCTCCCTCATGCTCCTCAGAAATAGGCAACGAGTGAGAGGGTTGAGATTGAGCCTCATTCTGGGACTCACCCTCCTCTATAACCATTGGCGGTACTCTTTTGGCCAGCTTTTCTGCCAATGTCTTGCCTTTTGGGCTGCCATAGCTTTCCTCTTTACAGGCATTTCTGAAATACAGAATACACGGTTAAGGAAAGAGAAATCCTTATATTATGGCTCTAACGCGCGATCAAAGAAGAAAGAAGGTCATTCATTCTAAAAAGTGCCCGCAACCTCCTGTTTATAAGTGTGGCGCGCAACACACCCATAAATAAAACTCTACTGGACACGGCTCGTAGACACACCCTAGGACAGAAAGCGCTCGATACCACTTTTGTCACGACCCGGCGGAGGGCCATGACCGGCACCCGATGCTAACCCACCCGGGCACCTCTTATCGTACAATCATCTTCACATCTAGGTGAGCCACATGGCCTACTCATGATTCCTATACATCAACAATACTAATCACATCGGGCAACGACACGTTTACATCATCATCAACAATGCCCATATCCATATATACAAGCCGACGAGACTAACAAAATAATATACAAAAGATGAGCCGATAAGGCTACAAGACATCTAACCATACACGACTTTCTGCGAGCCTCTGAGAAGAGTATGTAACATCATATAGACGGGACAGGACCCCGCCATGCCCATATGTATGTACACAAAAGAATAATACCAACTGTTGTAGCTCCGGATGAAATGGAGCTCCTCTATGCAATCCTTGAACAAGAAATCTATGGGTCAAGCCTGTCTCGTTGTCCACCTGCGGGCATGACGCAGTGTCCACAAACAAAAGGACGTCAGTACGAATAACGTACTGAGTATGTAAAGCATAATCAATAACATAATTAAGGCATAAGAAATCGCATAAAATAGACGAGTCATGAAATGAAAGAGCTAGGTATACCTCTAGCGACGTTCGTCATATTTATTTATCCTCTTCCTAATGGAAAACTTCCATTTCATGCATTCATACATTTAGGAGTATCATACCCGACCATAATAGTTCGGTTTCTTACATACCCGACCATGATAAGGTTCGGTGTTATACATACCTGGCCCTACCAAGGCTCAGTGTTGTCCGTGCCCAACTACAGTGTTGTGCGCGCGATAAAATCATACCCGGTCATATAAGCTCGGTGTTACATAATAACCATTCATACTTATACACATATACATACTAGTCTATGAGTATCACCAACATCATTATCATCATCGTTTTCATTACTTCTTTCCTTGGAGGATCAACTATCATATAAAGGAGGCAATAGCATAATGAAAATATCGAGAATCATGAGCCTTAGTAATTCTAGGGATGGAGTCATTTAGAAGACATTTTAGAACCAATGAGGTGGTATATTGCAAAGGAATCATGACTTAATGAAAGAAGGGTTAGTGTCACGACCCAACCCCGTAGGCCGTGACTAGTGCCCGAACTGGGCACCCAAACACATTCATAAATCCGACTCACAAACAGATAGCTTATGCGTATGCAAATATCAGACGCTGTCTCAAATTATCTCAAACTGTCTCAAACACATCTCAAACACAAACATATATATCAGAAGCCGGCAAGGCTATCATATGGCGCAACGGCCCAAAACATATACAAATGCAAGCCGACAAGGCTGCCACGGCGAATGGGATCGCCCAGAACATATATGTTATATCCCGTGTTTTGAACAACGGGACAACTTGTGTGAATTATGAGAAGTTAGGGGCAAGGCTATCCCGAGAGACTTTTGCTTGTTTTAATACTTGAACTGTGTGTGATTTCCATGTCTTGAAAATTGTTAAAACAACACTTGGAGGAATTTTTCCATAATTAGTAAGTGAGCTATTTTGGGTAAGTTGAAAATTCAACAAAAAAAATAAAAATTGGAGCAAGGGTGGCCGGCCACTTCATTGTGGGCCAAGGCCATATGGAGCATGTGCTATATTATAGAAGATGACTAAGTCATCTTCAACACTTAGCCAACATATTTCTAGAGAAATCAAGAAACTAAAGAGAAGAGAAAAAAAAGAAGCATATTCGGCCATAGTGTCACGACCCAACCCCGTAGGCCGTGACTAGTGCCCGACTTGGGCACCCGTACGTACCAAAGTCCAAAAACAGCAACTCAAATATTTACAAAAATTTGGGCGGGGTTTCCTCGTTTCTTGACTAACCAAAATTTACCCGCACTCGAAAATACCAACGAAGCCACGCGGGGCCAACATATTCACATACATATATATATAGGCGGCGGCAAGGGGTGCCGTGGCGGATGAACCGCTCGAACATATCACCTTTACATATACCGAACCACATACACATATCCGTACGGACCCCACCATAACCCACGCACATGTCCACGGACCTCTACTCAACATAACGGAATCATATGACGGGACGGCCCCGTCGTACCCTTGAATAATAATGTACATATGTGTCGGGGAGAAAATGTATACCAAAATATATGTAAGCTCCGGAAGAAGGAGCACTCGGTAAGCGAGAATAGATGGCCTAAGCGGTGGATCCTCAAGGCGAGCGGCGGTACTGCGGGCATGAAACGCAGCCCCCGAAGAAAGGGGTCGATACGAAATAGATGCGAGTATGTAAAGCGATAAACGCAAAGTAAATAGAACCGTAACCAATCTAGACTACATCAACTTAAGCATGGGGTCAGAAAAACCAGAACTCACCTGAGAAACATGTATCATGTATACCCACATCATATCATCAAATCAGGATGCACATATAACGTACCCGGCCCTCCAGCAAGGGACTCGGTAAATAAATCGTATAAACATCATGTATGGTAATCATATAATCATATGCATATGCCGTACCCGGCCCTCCAGTGAGGGACTCGGTAAGTGAATCGTATATGTATAAATAGCGTACCCGGCCCTCTGATGAGGGACTCGGTGAATAGAAATAATAACAGCTCGCACGAGCAGAGTAGTGAGAGGTCATATGCATATAACAAGTAAATAACCAGATCCTTTTTCCTAAACTCAAGGACCAACTATATTCATCGTCATTTAAAAGCGCATAAACAGATTTCAGGTTGACCGGGATTAATAAGTAAAACTTATGAGCTTCCGCGAACACTTTACGTATCAAACATATCATACAACTCAAGGGAACCATCAAACAACTATTGTATAGTAAATAAGACAATAGCCAAAGGCTTTCTTTAAGTTTCACAAAAATATGTCAAACGGTACGTCATACGGAAATCTCGGGACGCGTGGCCCCACCTCGGCCAAATGTGGCGGCATGCAGAATTTACGTATAATACGCTTCATGACATTACCTATTAGGGTTTTTAGGGTAACCGGATCCTATTCATGCAATTTCGAGGCACTTGGACAATTCTTGCAACTATACATAAGCATTCCCTTCAATTCTACTGAATGAATAGCAGCCATTTTCAATCTCGGATTTCTAGAATTAGGAAAGTCCCCGAGGCGTGAAATCAAGCCTACACGTCTAAGACATGCCAAAGAAAGAAGGGGTAAGCCTTACATACCTTACGGACGGCTCACGCTCGCTTTATCTCCAATCCCGTTTCGTCAAAAATCTGTAAATGGTCACCTTTACCAGTTACTATTCATGAGAAGTAACATTTCAATCTTAGGTTCACATTTGGCTACCGAAATTTTTCGGCAGCGCTTCCCTATATATTTAACATCCCGAGAATCATCTCGGCTCAAATATCACAACAACCAAATCAACAACCCACTACAACATTGATAATCCATTCAAGATATATTCCAAACAATTCATACAATTTTCCAACCAACTTAAATAATATCCCAACTTGCCCGAAATTGTCTCCAAATCCGACAACGACACCAAATACATTCTTTCCTTTCAAATTCATAATTCACAACATTAATCCACACATTAACAACACAATATTCATAAATGTGAAAATTTACATAAAATCCACATAAATTCTCAAATTATGCCATAACCAACATAACTTCATTCTAAGTCATCCAACTTGCAATTTTCCCGTATAAAATCCATAATGACGACACAGAAATACTAACGACAATTTGTTTATTCAAGACCACACAAAGGGAGGCCATTCGGCCAACACACTTTGTCACACCAAAGGATGATTTCATTCTTTTCTTCACACCACAACAAATAAAACATGCTAACTAACATCAATCCATGACTTATACCACAACACGCCTACACATGGCCAAATCCACCATGCACGGCCAACACACCTACAAACATACTTCATGATTTCATTCATTTCAATACTCTACACTACCCAAATATGGTACATAACACTTAATTCATCACTTAGGCACACAACCCACATACACACGGCCCAAACACCATAACACACGGCACAACTTCATCATGCTCTATCTCATGAATTTCATCCATATCAACATACAACAACACATATAAACCTTCCATAACTCATAAAACAAGATTAGAATTTACCTTTCTTCACAACTCCTTAACTTAGCCAAAGTTGGCCAAGGATGAAAACGAACGATCCAACGCTCGAAACAACAACTCCACGTTAACGAGCACCCTTGAATTCGTAGGTTTGCATGAAGAAATGAATTTTTCTATGGCTAATTCTTGGACTTGATTTTTCCTATTCCTAGCCGTGAGGTTCTTCTTCTTTTTTTCTCAAGTTTTCTTGAAATTTCTATAATGTTCAAGTGAGTAGTATGACTTGGTCATCTCTTAATATTACCATATATAGCATGAATTACATGTGGCCATGGCCCACAACCAACTTGGCCGGCCACCTTTGGTCCTTGGAGTCCAATAATTCACAAGTTTTCCTTATTCACTTTTAGCCCCAAATGTTTATTCAATATCTTCCATGCCAATAATCTCATGCACACTTAGGTCTTACAACACCATCGAAGGTCAAACGTCTCGACTTCGCGTCCCGAATAGCCTTTCCCTATTCTTATCATAATTTAGAGTCAATAAAATATTTATAGCCGCCATTGTTATTAGAAGTTAGAAAGGATAGCTAAAAAGTCACCTTAGTAATCATTTATAGACAAGATCGTATGGAATATCAGACAAGGCTCGAAAATAGTGGGTCCGCCGGGTCAAGTAAGGTGGCGTACCCAACGACGCATATTAGACCTTATGATGTCATTTGGGCGAGAGGTACAAGATTATTGGATTTCGTATGTACAAGTTCTAAATACTTAGATGACTCGTTGAAACAATCGTAGCATAATTAGTTCAATTCACCGAATGAAAAGCAGGAAATTCGTCGCGGATTCTCGAGGGAGTAGTCGTTCCCAAGATCCGAATCCAACCCTACTACATCTAGGACATGCCAAGGGAAGAATAGGAAAGCTTTACATACCTTTTGCACCCTTTACGCTCTCCAAAAACTCAAATCTCTTTTCGCTCCGTAACCTACAAATGGTCAAGTTTGCCATATGTTAATTCCAAGGCTTTAGGCATTCATTTTGAACCAATACTTATCTAACAAAATTTCTAAGTAAAGCATCTCTCCTATAAATATGACACCCCGAGAATTTAACTCTCGGCTCAAATGTCAACAACAACCATACCAACAAAACCCCTCACTAAAACG
>NW_026717322.1:0-15653 GCF_029784015.1 Lycium ferocissimum | reverse complement strand
GGACGTAGTGAATCTCGACGTCCCCGTTGGCTGTGAGTCCGGGACAACTTGTAGTCATGAAAGGCAATGCGAAAAAGAAAGCATCGGAATTGGATACCCTTATGAGTAGTCCAGTTAAATATGAGAAGTGTAGCTAGCGAGAAGATAAATACGTCAGACCATGTGATGAAGGAACTTCAGTTTTAAGAAAGTCATGAAGGGCGCACATAATTATCGGAGATAATGGACGTTTGGAAACTATTGGCGTTGTTATATCCCGTATTTTGTACGTTGGAATATTTTAAGTTGGTTGCGATGAATTTTGGGCAAAGCTATTTTTTTTCCGATTTTGTGTAATGCACAAGATGCTTATGAATTTTGTTGGATGGAAATATTAAGGAAAATTTGGGGTCAAAAGTGAAATTTTGGAGACTTAATATTTCATGAAAATGGCCATATGTGGCCATGTGTGGGTGTGGGCCATGGGCCACTTGGAGGCAACTTATATGTGATAAAAGATGACCAAGTCAATCATTTTTATCATCTTCCAACCTTAGAGAAAAATCAAGAAGCTTGGAGAAGAACATCAAGGCCATTCGGCCAAGAGAAAAAAAATGAAGACCAAAAATCTTGAGCAAGAAAAAATATTTTCTTCTAGTTTTCCCACTAATTGGAAGGTCCTCTACAACGTGAAGTAGTTGTTGGAGGAAGAAAATCGTTCGTTGTTGTCATGAACAAGTTTAGCCAAATAGAGAAGTTGAAGGGAAAAGGTGAGGTTTAATCTTCTTTATGTGTTTTATGGATGATTTGTACATGTTGTTAAATGTAGAAGTGAATGAAGTTCATGAAAATATGGTGTTGTGTTGTGTGGCCGTGTATGTGTTGTGTGTGTAGGAGTGAAAAACTAATTGTATTTAGCATGGTTTGTGTATGTTGTGGAGTGTGGAAATGAATAAAAATCATGAAATTGATGCATGTTGATGTTGGCCGTATAGGGGTTGTTTTTGGTAGGTTATAGCGAATTAATTTTACTTAGTATTTTGGTCGTTGTTGTCATGGATTATGTGATGAGAATGAATGTATTGAATGATTCAAGTTGAAGTTGTAATTGTTGAGGTTTGGCCGTGAGTATATGAGGTTATGTAGAAATGATGAACAAATTTTATTTAGTGTTTTGGATTGTTGTGTTGTGGATTCTATGATGTAAAATGAAGGTTTAATGATCCAAGTTGAAGCTATAATCGTGTTGGCTGATTTAGAGGTTAATATGATTTTAATGTTGTCTTTTGTATTTATGAAAATACTGTCGCTAATGTGTAGATTGTTGGTGTAATTCATGAGTTTGGGAGAAAGAAATGTGTTGTTGTTGTTATTGTTGAATTGGGGAGGTTTTGGGTGGAGTAGAGCATTGATTGGGATGTTTGAATATTGATGTTGGTTTGAATGTAAGTCGTTGAATGGAAAATAATGAATGTTGTTGAAGTATGTAGAAAAGAGCTACTAATGTTAGAATGCGTTGTGAATTCATTATTGATGTTGTTGGAATGGTTGTTGGTATTGTTGTTGATAATATTGGCCGAGTTGAATTCTCGGGGATCTTTGAGTTTATAGGGAAATGCTTTGCCCAAATTTCTATAAATAAAGTGCGAGCTTGGAATTGGATTCTTCGATGCTTATGACTAATGGTTGATGCCTAATGACGTTATTGTAGATTTTGAGAAGCCGAGACTTGAGTTTGGATTAGCTTAGAAAGCAAACGAGGTATGTAAAGCTTACCTTTCCTTCTTTTGGCATGTCTTAGATATGGCTAAGCTATGATACGTTACGAGTCTTGGGGCAATTCCATTCCTGTGATCCGAGCATACATATGAGTCTTATTCGTTTCTTGATGTTCGCATTTTAATATGGTCGGATTGTGATCCTTATGTCTTCCGTATGATTGGATTTCAAAAGCTGCATAAAGAGATTTTGTTGTAAAAGATTCTGTAACTACGAACGTCCGTAACTTTCATAGACAGAACCGGATTGCTTTGATATGCTCGTAAATGATTCTCTGACGTATGATGACTTTAATTTTCATAGGCAGGCCCGGGTGGGGTTGGCGCTCGTCCGTGGGTCCCGCGACTTTCCTTTGTATAGTGCTAACGACTTTTTTGAAAGAACTTAATATGACTACCTTTTCGACCCCCGAGTATGATTATATATTTATTTGTTGAGTCTGAAATGATGATTCGTATGCTTATGATTCCGATACGTAACTATGGTTTCTGAAGTTCGGTTTGATATGTTCCCGAGTGATATTCGGAAGAAAATCTGATTTGACTACTGTTTTGGCTTATAAATGATGGTTCGTTTTGATTAACCTATTGAGTCTTTGAAAATGTTTTAAACTGTATTTGGTTACTCACGATTCTACTCGTGCATTCTGTTGTTACATTTTTCGCCAAGTCCCGGGCCGGTTATGTTATCGTGCGCACTATGCTTTATTCCGGAGTATGATGTGTCCGGTTCGCCGAGCCCCTTTTTGGCCGGGAACCGTGTATATATTATGGTGTTATGATGTGTCCGGTACGCCGAGCCCCTTTCGGCCGGGTACTGTGTATATATGCTACGTTATATGTTATATGTATGGATTCTGGAATATGATCAGTTGGTATCAGAGCCGGTGGTGGGGCAAACCCAATGGTGGGGCAAACCCAGTGGTGGGGCAAACCCAATGGTGGGGCAAATTCCACATTGGTTTAGGCAAATCCCACATTGGTTTAGGCAAATCCCACACTGGTTTAGGCAAATCCCACATTGGTTTAGGCAAATCCCACATTGGTTTAGGCGAATCCCACATCGGTTAATGTCAGCTCATATGATAAGTTATGATGTTATGATGTGTTACGGTAAGCATATGATGGTTATTCGCTTATGTCACTCAGTCCCATTATGGGCCGGATATGATACATGACATTGATATGCATGATTCGTATTTCAGGAGTAAGCATTTTGGCATTCTGATTATTATATTTATCTTACATTACCTCTGTTGTACGATTTGTGTTTTCGAGATGCAAGCACCTTGGTATTCGGTTATTATGCTCACGTTACGTACTCACTTCGGTTATGACCTCGTTTTCTGTATGCCATGCTTTACATGCTCAGTACATATTCCGTACTGACCCCCTTTCTCCGGGGGCTGCGTTTCATGCCGCGCAGGTATATACAGATGAGTAGAAGATGTCCAGCTGGATTGGCGAGCTCCACTTCCTCCCGGAGTGCTGCCGAGTCAGGGTGCTTATGTTATGATATCTGGAGTTATGTTAGAGACTTTGCAGACAGTGTCGAGTGTATGATATGTTAGATTTTTTTTGCAAGCAGCTATATAAGCCGATGTATTGTTGTGCATTATATTACCAATTTCATACGATTGCAGACTTTATTTGATTGAAAAAGATGAAAAGCATGTTTGTTTTCCGAAAAAATTTCATTATGTACTTATGTCATGTTTTGCGGGCCCAGTATGATTATGAGTATCACAAGAGTCAGTGGGTTCGCTCGGCCCTAAATAAGGGTCGGGTGCCCATCATGCCCTATCGGAAATTAGGGTGTGACAGGCGTACAAGGGTCCCCTTAATAAGGGGGAAGAACGAGGTTGGACTTGCAAAGAGTTACGATAGTCTCAAGCTCTAAAAGAAGAAATTTACTAGCTCGGGAATAAAGTTCGAGCCGTATTAGCATATCGGGAAGGCAAGGGAAAGAAGTAGAAACGAATTGACAATACGGGTACCATGAGGTAGACATGCGGAGAGGGAGTATGGAAGAGAACTCAAGAGAGCACCTTACGTCAAGAGGAACTACGATATTTTTAGACCATGATTTGAATCCCTCGTATTGGGTAAATTCGCGCCGTACCTATGTCACGACCCAACCCCGTAGGCCGTGACTAATGTCCGAGTTGGACACTCGTACGCACTTAATACTCAGAATTGGCATACTACCTACCACGCATAGTTATACATAATCACATATAGTCTCAGATTGTCGCAAAATAGCAAACATATGTCATAATATACAGAATCTCATAGTATACACAAAGGCAAGCCAACTAGGCTGCCGCGGCGGGTAGACCGCCCAAAAGCACATAACACACACATATAGCTGTACAGACGTAACCGTACCCACAGACATGTCCACAGACCTCTAAACTAAACAGAGTAACAAAATCATATGACGGGACAGGGCCCCGTCGTACCCTGAATAAATATGTACATGTGCATCAGAAAAGTGTATATACCAAATATAGGCTCCGGACGAAGGAGCGCTCTCAAAGCAGAGTAGATGCCCTAGGCGGGTGGATCCTCAAACTGAACGTCGGTACTGCGGGCATGAAACGCGACCCCGAAGAAAGGGGTCGATGCGGAATAGGTACCGAGTATGTAAAGCAGGAATACAGAATCATGATGGCAAAATACAAAAGTAGATATGATATGCAAAATATTAAAACATTAGTTTTAAAAAAAAATATAGTTCATGCAAAGGTTCTTAGAACGGTGGTCGCCCGCCTGTCGTTGGCGCCACGCCACAGCATCACACCAGAAGAATTTCATATCTCCGTAACCCGACAAATCCCCGTAACACATCATAGCCATCCATAACGCCATAACACAGCATCACACCAAACGGAACCCGGTCCTCAGGAGAGGAGCTCGGTGAACCGTAACACAGCATCACACCGGAATGTATATCATAATGCGCACGAAGCATAACCGGCCCGGGATCCGGTGAACGAGGCGATGACCATAAGCACGAGCAGAGTCGTGAGCAACCATATGCATAAAATCATATTCATAACTCATTAATCAAATAAGAAATCCATATGCGGAAGTCGAAGAGAAAATAACACTAAGTTTCTTCAAGAACCATTAAGGACGAGCATAAAAGCCGCGGGCCCCACGAACGGGTGTCGGCCCCCATCCGAGCCCGACTACGGTAGTTTGGGGAAAGTTATGCCTTATAAGCTTACCTATTATGTTTTGGGGCGTTCCGAGCTCGTATGCAAAAGTTACGGACGTTTGAAGTTCGGGACCCTTTGTAGTCAAAATCCTTTGTAAAACCTTTGAAATTCAATCTTTTGAAAACATGAAAGTCTTATTTTGGCCCCATCAAAGAGTAGATTTCAAGGAACGAACAAAGTACATACCTAAGCTCGGATTCTAAGAGTGGAATTACCCCAAGGCTCGGGTCACAGCCTAGTATCACTAAGACATGCCAAAAGAGAAAACGATGCCTTACATACCTTATCCGCTCGCAAGCAAAGTCAACCTTCAAGCTTCAGGTACGCCAAGATCTACATAACGCCAAACATATTGACATTAGCCTTAAGCCTTTATGAATTCAATTCCAGACGAATACTAAATTCTACCGAAATTTCGGCAGCACTTCCTTTGTAAATACACCAACCCGAGATTTATACTCGGCCAAATCCAACAACAACCAAACCAACAACCAAACTACAATATCAATTTACAATATATATTCCAACTTTGATATCCAATCCAAACACATTCCAACCATATGCAAGAACACTCTAAGCAAGTCATACAATGTTTCAAACAAGCCAAATATTATTCCAACTTACCCGAAATTGCCTCCAAACCCAAGAATAACACCAAACATATTATTTCCTTCACAATTCACAAATTACATCAATAAACCATGCTTAAACAACATTATTCTTAAAAGTTCAAGAAACTACATTACGTCATATTAATCCTTAAAATCAGCCCACACAATTTTTGCTTCAACTAGGGATCATTAACCATCATTTTTACATCATATAACGCATGACGACAACAACCAAAACACCATATAACATTAACTCACCATGGCTGCCCCCAAAACAGTCCACACGGCCAGCCCCCCACAAGTAAAATTTCATAAGTTTCATTCATTTTCTACACTCCACAACAACATACAAACACGCTAAATACAATGAATTCATGATTCCTAATCTTACAACACCTATACACGGCCAAATGGCCACTTTCACGGCTCAACTTCAACACTTATATTCTCATGATTTTCATTCTTTTCAACACATTACAACAACACACAACAAGCTAGATGGAATTGTTTCATCACTCTAACATACCACACATATGCTCGGCTACACACACACATATACACACGGTCAACTTGCAACATCCACATATTCATAACTTCCATCATTTCCACACTTCACAACACCTACAAACCATCCATAATATATGAAAATAAGAATGAAATCTTACCTCCTTCCCTTCACTTCCTCACCACGGCTAAGCCTCAACTTTGCACGAAGAGTGCTTTGCAAGCTTCAACAATCACTCTATGTTGTTCCTTACCTTCTAATGAGTTGAATTGCTAGAGAAAATTATTTATTTTCTTCACTCTTTTTCTTGGTGATTCTCGGCTAAGAAGGGCGGCCGAATGGTTGCTTCTCTCTTCCTCTCAAAGTTTCTTGAAATTTCCTTGGCACAAATGATAAAGATGACTAGTAGTCATCCCTCTAATATTACATATAATAGCCTCCCATGTGGCCATGGCCCACATCCCATGTGGCCGGCCACATGGCTACCTAAGTTCATGAATTTTTTTCCATTTTTCCATAATTCATCTTTGGTCCCAAACTTCCTTAGTATTCCATGCCACCAACACTTGCAAGCAACTCACGACTTAAAATAGAATCGTAGTTAAAAATCTCGACTTCCTATCTCTTAGTAGTCTTGTCCCTAACTTTCCGCAATTAACTCGGAATGTTTCAACATACAAAAATGCGAGGTGTAACATCCTTCCCCCCTTTAGAACATTCGTCCTCGAATGTTCAACTAGTCTTATAAGGTCATATAAGAGTCTCGGGGGTCTTCCTTTATTGGCCACGTCGTCGCCTTTAATCCAGCACAGTCGTATTCTCTTTCACCACGTCGCTGTAGATTATCCTCCCGGCTTCTAGATCTCACTGACTTGTTCCGGCGAGGAACCTTACCCGTAATCCGAACATCTATATCGAATGTACTGTAGCTTCAACCGTCTTTATTCTGTACTTGCGTCCCTCATACTCGCTTCCCCCCTTTAGGGGTGCGCTCATTTTATTGCCACTTATCATTATTCCCCTTTTCGCTTGAACTTCGTCGTCTTGCCCAATTTATGTTTTTCTTATATCGTCGCATTGATTGCCGGAATATGTTCACCCACTAATCTGATCATACATAGAGTACTGTACGCTTTCCAGCACACATATATAATTGCCAACATCTCCCTCGCAAAAGTTCTCCAAACACCACTCAACTTGTCCCTGATCCTAGCATTGTAACACACCTTCGTTTGCTGTACCCGATTTAGTCCATTTTGGCTTACGACCTCCTAAGTTTTCCGCCCTTCATAACATTATTCTAAGTCCCTTTAGACTGCTCTAGCTCCCCATTTACCTCTTTTGACTGAAGTTGTAAGACCTTCAAAACTTCCCAGGGGGTCACCCATCCTAAAATTTCCCTCATTCTAGCACGCTTAACTTCGAAATTCCGGTGGAATACGATGCCCTAACATTAATAAAGTCACGCTTACCTTACCACACGACCTTTGTCACGTAACTTGAAGTAAAATAAAGTCTTGACAGTTTCCGGACGCCCTCGTAACACAATTACCATTTTGCCCTTCTCTCGGCTTTCCATACTCACTTGTCACCTATGGATATTACTACTTCTTATCCTAGCCTCCCAAGTCCGTAATAACAATGAATGCGTCTTAATCATCCTTATTTATCAATACCTGATTATCGACCCTCGAATTTCCACCGCCGTTAAGCGAGAGATTATACTACAAATATGCATATATGAGAATATAAATTCTAATAAGGATTCATATACCCGTGATCGCACTCGTGCGCCTCCCTGGTCCTCGTCTACGAGCTAGCGCGTATATGCGGTTCGGTGGACCGGGGAGCTGAGGCTCCGCCGCGACCTCTACCACGACCCGGCGGTGCGTGGCCCCCCGCGGGCGCATAGCTGCGAAGAAGAGGAACCGGCACTCGAACACTCTGGGTTGAGCCGCACCACTCACACTACCTCCACGCCGGGCAATCTCGCAAGGTGGTCCGGCCGCAAATAAAGCAAGCGCACCGTGGCCGATAGCATTCTCCGGGGTGGTGCCTCCCACGGTGGGAACACGGAGGTACGGATGGCCAAGGCGATCGTTACCTGATCTCCAATCCTTAGAATGAGGCCACTGGACCTTCTTCACTTATATATTAGCACTTCATTCTCGCACTGAAGGGCCCGGGTGTGCTCCGAGATGAGTGGGAGGAATATCTCTCCAAAACATCATTTCCGTTATCATTAATTCAATGGTGACCTGTAAATGCTTGGGTTGGCTCTTCGTCAACATCTCGATCGTATGCCTTGCCTTCTCTTCATGCCACGAGCATCGCGTGTCTCAATATCCATTACTTAGGGTCATCAAATGAGCAATTTCGACCGGATACTTATCCAAACACGTATACGTGATGCATCACATGTTAGTCTATTCACTACACGTGGTGCGTACGAGCAGTCAAACTCCAAGGTGTAACATTCTTCCCCCGCACAGTGATAAACATTCCAATGCGGCCCCTCCTCTACGGTGGTAGGAAATGTTAAAAGCCTACCGTGAACTGCGTCCCCGCTTTTTGCCAGAGGGGCTCCTCTACCCCTAATATAAGACTCGTACCCGAATCTGGCCGCGACTGTGCAACTGTACATTGCCCAGCTCAACCGACTCGAGTCATCACAACCCACTGTATGGCATCTACACAATCGAAAGCTGGGGGTCTGTCTTCAGGCTTTGTCCGAAGAACTCGGAGGGTTCATCTTGAACCTCTTTTGAGCCCTCGAGCCATCATGTTAGATCACCGCGACTCGCGTCGTTCTATAATATTCCCACCCATCCGGCCAATAGGGTCATAGTTTAAAATGAGTTTTCTTGTTAGGGGCCGATGACTCTCGGGGCGGTGAAGCCGCCTCCTCGCGGCCCCCGTGCGCATCCTTTCAAGACATAAGTGGTCGCTTTCCTAATATGATCTCCCGAGTATCATGACCACGCCCTAGTGACTTCCCGACCTCTTGGCCGGGTGCGTGGACTTGCCCTTACGGGCCTGCCGTCGCTTTTCTCGGAGGGCATGGGCGAAAAATATAGCAATTTCGTCGGAAAAGAAGTCATCCTAATAACACGGCTCTCCCGCACGCTCTAAGATCGAAATAAGGAGCGGTATCTAAATGTCCGTAGCCTCTTCGTTTATAGATGTGGTGCACGACACACCGATAAACGAGGACTCCTGGACACGGTCCGTGGACATTCCGAGGACTAACCGCTGGATACCACTTTTGTCCGACCCGACCCGGACTAATGTCGAGGATTGGACACTCGTACGCACTTAATACTCGAATTGGCATACTACCTACCACGCATAGTTATACATAATCACATATAGTCTCAGATTGTCGCAAAATAGCAAACATATGTCATTATATACGATCTCATAGTATACACAAAGGCAAGCCAACTAGGTCCTTACGGGTGTAGACGCCCAAAGCACATAACACACACGTATAGTTTTCACGGACGTAACCGTACCCACAGACATGTCCACAGACCTCTAAACTAAACAGAGTAACAAAATCATATGACGGGACAGGGCCCCGTCGTACCCTGAATAAATATGTACATATGCGTCGAGAAAAGCGTGTATACCAAATATAGGCTCCGGACGAAGGAGCGCTCTCGAAAGCGAGTAGATGCCACTGAGGCGGGTGGATCACTTGAGCGAACGTGGGTACTGCGGGCATGAAACGCAGCCCCGAAGAAAGGGGTCGATGCGGAATAGGTACCGAGTATGTAAAAGCGCAGGTCTTAAGAATCATGATGGCAAAAAATACAAAAGTAGATATGATATGCAAAATATTAAATCATTAGTTTTAAAAAAATATAGTTCATGCAAAGGTTCTTAGAACGGTGGTCGCATAATCCGTTGGCGCCACGCCACGACGATCACACCGAAGAATTTCATATCTCCAACCCGACAATCCCGTAACACATCATAGCCATCCATAACGCCATAACACGACATCACACCAAACGGAACCCGGTCCTCGGTAAGGAGCATGTGTAAATCCGTAACACGACTCGCACCGGAATGTATATCATAATGCGCGCGAAGCATACCGGCCGGGATCCGGTGAACGAGGCGATGACCATTTTTGCACGAGCGAGTCGTGAGCAACCATATGCATAAAATCATATTCATAACTCATTAATCAAATAAGAAATCCATATGCGGAAGTCGAAGAGAAAATAACACTAAGTTTCTTCAAGAACCATTAAGGACGAGCATAAAAGCCGCGGGCCCCACGAACGGGTGTCGGCCCCCATCCGAGCCCGACTACGGTAGTTTGGGGAAAGTTATGCCTTATAAGCTTACCTATTATGTTTTGGGCGTTCCAGCTCGTATGCAAAAGTTACGGACGTTTGAAGTTCGGGACCCCTTTGTAGTCAAAATCCTTTGTAAAACCATTGAAATTCAATCTTTTGAAAACATGAAAGTCTTATTTTGGCCCCATCAAAGAGTAGATTTCAAGGAACGAACAAAGTACATACCTAAGCTCGGATTCTAAGAGTGGAATTATGTCACGACCCAACTCCGTAGGCCGCGACACGTGCCCTAGTTGGGCACTCATACGTACCTTAACTACATTAGCAAAATATTAAAGATAAACGAGAATCATAATTTAACAAGGACAAGTGGGCATGCCGCACGAAGGCCGATAAGGCCGTCACAAAATACATAAACCCAGAACGTACGCAACCCTCACGAAACATATACAGAACCCACACCACATGTCTACAGACCTCTACAGAACAAAAACATAATCATATGACGGGACAGGTCCCCGCCGTACCCAGAATAAATATGTACATATGCGAAGCAGAAAATCTTATACCAAAATACGGGCTCCGGACAAAGGAGCACTTCAACGGTACCGAGTAGATAACCTAAGCAACGGCTCCACAAAACCGGTCGTCGCACTGCGCGGCACGAAACGCAAACCCCGAAGAAAGGGGGTCGATACGAAAAATGTACCGAATATGTAAAGCGAAAAATGTAATAAACAAAACCAAAATCGAACGAGAATGTGCGGAAACGAACGAGATGCATAGCTAATCAAAAATGCGTACCGAAACCATACGTAATGCATACGAGAAAACATATGCAAAGCCGGCCCCGCTATGGGACTCGGTGAACAGAGCAGAGGCGCTCCCTTCTGTCCCGCGCCAAACACATCATACTTCAGAGTAGAGAATATCTCCGAAACAAATCATAACATACCAAGTGGCCACGTCACATCACATAATCAGATATCGAAATATATGTACATGGCACATCATACTTCGGACCCATGTACATGTCATACACACCTCACACCGAGGCACGGCGAACAATGCAGAGGAAAACGCTTGATAACATATCCTGGCCCGGGCTCAGTGGGGGAAACATTGGGGCATCCACGAGTGGAGTAGTGAGAAACTAAATGCAATAAAATAACATACATTTTTTTCCAGAGACTCGATGAGGCATATCAAATAACAAATCAAATCAATGAAATCGGACGGAGTCATAGTACGTACCTTTCGGACATCACGGAGGGTTATGTCGGAACAGAACGTTCGGATTCGTGATACAGATCGTAACACATCATAGGACTTAACGGAATATTTAAAACGGTTTTAAGTAATAAATAGAGGAGTAGTTAAAACGTTTCCTTTAAATCCGCTCGAAGACAAGTCATAAACACAGAAGGGTAAAATCGGAAATAGTGGGCCCACCTCGGGTCAAATGAGGTGGCGTACTCAAATCACGTTCGTTGAACCTCATAATATCATTAGTAAGTGTTTTAGAGTGATCGGATTAGATTTGTACAAGTTTTATATGCCTAAGAACAATCTAGTCAATTGTGGACTAATTGGGTTCAATTCCATTGAATGAAAAAGGCTCGACTTTAGATGTAGATTCCGAGAGATAGGAGCGAATCCAAGGGTCAAATTCGAAGCTAACACACCTATGTCGTGCCATGAAGAGGAAATAGAAAGCTTTACATACCTTTCTCGCTTGTTAAGCTCGTCGAAACTCCGGTCCCGTTTCGCCAAAAATCTGCAAATGGTCATATTGACCAGTTACTATTCATGAGACTCACAATTTCCAGTCTTAGCCAATATTGTTCTATAAAAATTTGGGCAGCACCTCCCCTATACATATAGCACCCCCGAGTTTCAACTCGGCTCAAAATAGTCAACAACAACCCAACAACAATACCAAAAACATCAATAACCACAACACAACACAATATAACATAACTAGCCAACCTTTCGACATAATGCAATAATTTCCATTCCGACTTCACATGTTCAACCCAACACCATCATGCTTACATTCATTATTAACCAAAATCATTACCATACCATTCAGAAGCATTTCATATCATTTCTACAATATATACACAAGCTATACAAACTATACAACTTTCCACCAAAGTCATAATTTATCCAAATCTTCTAATCTTTAACATACATATTCATAACATTATTCCATCTTCCAAGTTCATCGACAATCATCATAATTCTCACTCTAATATCTCAATTTCCATAATATCATAAAATCATACAAATACGACATAAATTCCTACATGCCGTTTCAATGCAAACTTACACCATATATGCTTCATTTACATTGCCAAGTTTCAACTACATTCCATTTTCATTCTACTTTCATTTCCAATACAAACTCCACAATAACCACAACCAAAATACAACATAAAATCAACATAATCACATTACACACCAACACATATGCACGGCCACTTGCATGCTTTTACTTCCACCATGCAAACTTCCATATTTCTATATTTTCTTCTCATTTACATATGCTACAACAAAAACAAACCTTCAAAACATAATTAGAAGGAATGAATTCTTACCTTTTCCTTCCAACTTCTTCACTTGTCTCAAGCGTTGAATTGAAGAAACCAATGCTTATTCTTCCAAACCAATGGTACCAAGTTGTAAAGGAACCTTGAATTGGTATGAAAACCACAAGACAATAATTTTTTAGGCAAGATTTTCATGGGGTAAAATTGGAGGGGGCTGGCCGAATGCCCCTCCATTGTTCTTGAATTTTTTTTTTCAACTCTTCTTTCTTATTTCCTCAACAAAAGATGACTCTAAATACTTATATATACATGCCTCCTACTACTTTCCATATTTATTATTTAGTCCCTCAAGTATGGCTTCATATCCCTTTGCTTCCAATTCTAGAGTTTTCTTGTTTTTTTCTCCTTTTTTTTTTGTTTCTTGAGAATTCTAGAGAATTTCATGAATTTGGCCCCTTATATTAATTCATCACATGACTTAGTCACATGACTAAGTCATGGGTTGGGCTAGGCCTTAGCATGGCCGGCCACCCTTGGCCTTGGGCCAAGCTTGCTTCTCTTTTTTTTTGTTAATTCCAATCCCAATTTCTTAGTCCACATTTTTGATAATTCATGAAACCATTTTTCCAAAATTCCAATTTCTCCCTTAGTCCTTTCCAATCTTTCCACCTCCAACTTGTGAACCACACAAGATCAATTCATTTCATTGTCCTTAGCAACATCCTCAAAAATCCCGAGATTCCCAAAGGTGAAAAAATACGGGTTATAACATTCTCCCCCCCTTTAGAACATTCGTCCTCGAATGTTCAATTGACCTTATGGGGTCTCATAATACTTCGGGGAGGGCCTATCTTCCCGTACACATACTTAAGCTTAATCGAAGCACTCGTAAGGGCCTTCGTTTTCCAACTCCTTCTGTCATTCTTCGACATCCCCTCACTAGGGCTGTTCGGGGTCTCAAATCGGATATACGGCGAACTAAATCTTCGCCAGAATCAGAAGGTCAAACGGATGTCGGACGGAGTCGTATCCGGAATCAGAAGCACGACGATTGCAACGATAGAATCGAAGCGGACTCAAATTCGGGCGGACGTACGTGCGTATCGAACAGACCCATAATCAGAGTCAAGCGTACAGGCATATTTACCAGACATATTCGTAGTCGGGGTCGGACGGACGAACGTATGTCGGACAGATTCATGATCGGAGTCAATCGTACAGAGATGTATCAGACGGATTTGCAGTCAAAGTCAGAAGTATAGAGGTATAGCGGGTAGAAGCATAACTAGATTCAGAAGTACCGGGATATAATAGACAGAGTTTCATCGAAGTCAGAGGCACAGAAATATGGCATACGGAATCGCGTTCAAAGTTAGGCTACTTCCACTACTCCTTTAGAGACCTACGGAAATTTCCTGGTCACGTTTTACTTCTCGCTCGATTACCAACTTGCTTCTCTCATTCTTACATAATGATTTTCTACCTCGCCTGTCAGCTCTCTCGAAGGTTTTACTTAATCATACTTCTTATCCTTAATTCCTTCCAATACCTCAATTTCCTTACTCTCAATATCTTTACTCAGTTGCTCTTCCAAACATCGTCATGCTAGAACCCTTCCAATCTCTATTTGTAGCGTAACCAGAGTCAGTCCATTCCGTAACATTTGCTTCTCACCTTTCACTTCACCCCTTATGTTCCGTGTCGTAATACCTTCCGTTAGTTGCAACATCTTGTCACTGGGACTCACCTTTCGATCAATCGCAATCACCAGGGGAAAGTCATACGCATACACATATATATATATATGCACTCATCACCATTCTACTTACAAACATTTCCAATCGCCTTTCGAACTTTCCCTAATTCCCAAGCGATATTGCGCTTTCTTCTTTTTCCCCATTTAATCTGCTCCAGTCTGCGCGACTTCTGTAAGAGTACGTACCGCTTCACATACTTCCTTTTCCTTTAGGTTACCCCAAATTTCCATTTATTTCTTGTATTCTTCCCACTACGATCTTACCTCTACATTCATACCTGTCACGATTCTTTTTCCGTCCATATTCTTATCGCAACCCTACTATCATTTCCTTAAACTGGAGCTTGTCATAATTCATCCCGTGCACTATAGTTATTCTTATGTCTACCTAACTTCTCATTTATCCCCTTAAATTCCGAGTTTGCAAAATTTTCAATTACTTCCCAGGGGGGTCACCCATCCTAAAATTGCTCCTCCCCTGAGCACGCTTAACTTCGCAACTTCGACGGATTCTAGTCCCTTAATGTCGGTATAATCACGTCTATTTCCACACACGACCTTTATTACATAATACGAGGCTAATCGAGGCCTTACAGATCCCAGGGTATACTCGCAACACGTCCTTTTTGTACAATTACTATTTTACCCTTCTTGACCTTCGGTAGTCACCTTTGCAAATTCTTGTTACTCGAAATCTGTACGTCGCAAATACCCATAATACCGTGCAGAATATACAGCTTCGTATCCCACGCTAGTCATTCAGGATCTTCTGTTTCAGGTAACAGAATAAATATATATTCGAACTTCCTGTGTGACTGTTATATCCCGTATTTTTGAACATCGGATTATTTGTAAGCTGAGGTGGGGCCCACACGTTAAGATTTTTTTTTGGAACATGTGACAAGTTATATGAATCACATATGTAAAGTTAAACACTA
>NW_026717321.1:0-39410 GCF_029784015.1 Lycium ferocissimum | reverse complement strand
CCGAATATGCAAAAATGCCGGATATAACATTCTTATAGTTATGTTGGGTCGAAATTTCGTTAAGGCGAAAACTGTTTTAAAGATTTACTCAAGGTCGTTCGTATTTGGACAAGGTAACGTTAGTAATGTTATTCGATTCAATAGTAATTCATTTAACTTAAATCTTATTTGGTTAAGTATTGAAAGCAGAAAAATGATCGAAAAGCAACCACCGACGGAATAAAGTTGAACCGAAGCTTCCATTTCATGCAAACTTACAGATAAGTCAAAAAGAAAAGAAAATACAAAGGCTTTCTAAATGCATATCTAATCCTCCGAAGAGGAATCCGAGCCATCAGAGCTAGAGCCTTGGAGATCATCCTCTGAGCTATCTCTGAGGAGTGCTTTCTGTACTTTATCCTTGACTACCCTCGCTTGCCCGATCTTGGCAGCAATATCCTCAATGCCACCCCGAGCTTCTTCCCAGTAATCCTCAGAGAATTTTATCTCATGTGCTCGGCCTTTAGTATAGACCGAGCCCTGGCCGCATCAACGTCAGAACGGGCCTGGTTCTATTCAGCCAAAGCTTGCTGCAGTTAGGCCGTTAGTTCGGCATTTCTTTGACTCAATGTGTCGAGGGCTTAGGTTAAAGTTTCAAGCTCACCCCTGAGCTCTTCGTTGGCTTTGGCCCAATTTTTTGCCTTTTCCTGGGCCACCCTTAAGTTCTCTTTCTCAGAGGCCCTCTCGACTTCAATCTAGGTAAACCTGTCCCCGATATTGACAGCCTCGACCTTAAAGGAGTCAATTTCTTTCCTTAGTTAGCGATGGTTGCCTCTTGCTCCTCGAACTCCGCTACGAGGCGGAGGCATCTGGACGAAGCTTAACGATGCTGCTTATCGAGGACCTCATTTTTCTATCGGTCATATGCTCGAAGTCATTCTCGACTCAGAAGGTTTCTTTTCTAGCCTCACCAAGCTCAGCTCTGAGGACCGAAGGATCACCAATTTCTTGTACTTCTTCTTTTTGCTATAGGAGAAGGTTGAACTTCTTGGTTTCTGACCAAGGGCATCCAATTGGCGTCTCGAATCATCCGTCTACCGTATAACTAAAACGTAAAACCTTTCATTATCAAGTACGATAATCGCAAAGGAAAAATAAAGTTAAAATTTAATCGAGCGTGAGAATTACTCAAAGCAAATAAAACTTTTGAAAGAATGGAATGTTTACCCGGTTGGCAGCGTGCATGCTCTCATTGAAGAGACATTGCCAAGAGACTCGCCCCATCTTCTCCCTATCGGATTCTTACATGAGGGGTCAAAGATAGTTGGTGTCACACCCCGACCTTACTGGGGTGTGATGGGCACCCGACCCTCGCCGAGTCGAGACGTCCCAAACGTTCGCGTTACTAAAACCTAATAGATTTCGAAAATTTTAAGAAACATGAAACTTTTCAAACAATAAACATTATGCGAAAACGCATACTCTTTTAACATTTACAAATCATTCGCACTTCCGACGCACTATCCACGGACAACATCTGCAAAAGTCTCAACATATGCTAAAAACCGCGACACGAACACTTTGACTCGAAGAACACTCCGAACGAGGTGGGCGGAGCTCGCAATCCGTGGGGGACAACTTCTAGCAAGTCTTCTCTTCCATCTTGTGCTGCATTGGCGTGGCATGAAACGTGACCCCAGAAGAAGGAGGTCGGTACGGAATATGTGCCGAGTATGTAAAAGTAACGAAGCGTAAATCGAAGATACAACGGTAAAGCAAGTTTAGGTTACACGACATGAATTAAATATTTAAATAAAATAGTACCTTCGGACGGCCGCTTCCGTATGATAATAATGATGGCCCCTTCGGAATCGTACTTCCCAAGACATAATGATAATGACGATAAGAATAATAATATAAATAATACTAATAATAATAATAATAGTAATAATAATAATAACAATCCTTCGGTGTGCCGGTCCCGACATCGTCTATCCACGGCCCCGTCGGACATGCGGCCCGACGTAAACCCTAGCCTTTCCCGGGCATGTCACTCGCGGCATACGGCTACCCCGGCCCCGTCGGGCATGCCACTCGCGACATAATACTAATCCTAGCCCCCCTCGGGCATATTAATATTAGTAATAATAATAAAATATAGCACCCCGCCGGAGTGGTTTAAAAAGTTTTATAAAATATCACACTCGCCCGGAGTGGTTTGTACGCACCCCCCTTCGGAGTGGTTTTAGAAAAGCCTTAGAAAATAATATATCGCACCCCCTTCGGGGTGGTTTTAAGAAGCTTTAGAAAATAATATATCACACCCCTTCGGAGTGGTTTGAAAAGTTTAAATAATAAAATATCACACTCCCTTCGGAGTGGTTTTGAAAGGTTTTATAAAGTATCACTTAATGGAGTCATCTATGAAGTTTCAAGGCAATTCGATCACATTCCTGCAAGTTACGGACGTTTGAACATTTTCCAACAAAATATAAAGATCCTAGTTCAATCGCACTGAATGAATAGTGCTCAATTTCAGAATGCGACTTTCGATGAAGAGAATAACCCCCGAGGCTCAAATTCAAGCCTAGTATACCTAGGACATGCCAAAAGGAGAGGGATAGCTTCACATACCTTTCTCGCTTGCCAAGCTCATCAAAACTCCAATCTGGTTTCGCCAAAAATGCGCAAATGGTCATCTTTGCAGTTACTATTCATGCAAGTTGACATTTCAATCTTTGGTTTCTATTTGGCTACCGAAATTTCGGCGGACTTCCCCTATAAATACATCACCCCGAGACTCCCACTCGGCTTTAAAACAATCAACACAACCCACAACAACATCACCAATCACAACCAAACACAATATAACACAAACTATACAAAATATACAACTTTCCGCCAAGATCATAATTTATCCCAAATCATCTAATCTTTAACATACACATTCATCACATATTTCCATCTTCCAAATTCATCAACAACCATCCTATTTCACACCTTAACATCTCAATTTCCATAATGTCATAAAATCATAACAATACGGCATAAGTTCCTACATTCCATTTCAATACCAACCTAAACCATTTTATCTCCGTTTATATTATAAGGATCACAATATCACAATTAACGTACTAAACAAACTTAATTCATTTCCATCCTACCAATCATCATATCACACGGCCAAACATCAATATTTCCATATTCCATCAAATTCATCCATCTTTCATTTCCAATATAAATTCCATCATAAGCACAACTAAAATACAACATAAAACTCAACATAATTACACTACAACTTATTCGGCCATGCATGCCTCCACACTCACCATGCAAACTTCCATATTTCTATCTTTTCTACTCATTTACATATTCCACAACACAAACCAACCTTCATAACATAAATAAATGGGATGAAACCTTACCTTTTATTCAAACTTCTTCACTTCTTTAAGTGTTGAATTGAGAAACCAATGCTTATTCTTCCAAACCAATTGCACCACGTCGTAGAGGGACCTTACTTTAGTAGGAAAACCGCAAGAAATAAATTTTTGGAGAAAGAATTTGAGGGCAAAATTTCTTAGGACTTGGCCGAATGGCCAAGTCTTAACTCTTCTTGTTTCTTTTGTTTTCTCCTTCTTTTCTTTTCTCTTGTTTTAATTCCCTTCTCTCCTATATATAAGTATATCTTCCAAGCATGTGAGGGGCACATGCCCTCTCTAGAATTTTCTTGAAATTTGATTAAAAAGATGACTTATTGAGTCATCATTTCTCATCCATTTTCCATTCTTTTCTTTTCTTTTTTCTTTTTTTGTCACATGGCCAATATGGCACTTTTTGGAGCTTTCAAGAGACTCGTGTGAATTTACCGTTTTACCCTTCGACTTTTCTCAATATTACCATTTTGCCCCTAACCTTCCGCATTATTTCCATTGACCACTTTACGAATTCCCCTTTTACCCTTAACCTTCCTCGATAATTCCGCACTAATGTTTCCATAATCGACATATTCATGCTAACAAGATCCAAATATGGCCTTATTTCTTACAAATCACACTTATGTCCAAATTTCTCGAACGTGCAAAAACACGGGATGTAACGAGTTTACTGCCCGACAGTAGGGATAAATTGGTATCCTCGGGGATGGTGATAATGTCCAACCTCGTTCTATTCGGATCAATGCACGGAGCCGGGAAGGTGCCCACGAGCTTTGATCACGAACCAGATTCGGATTCCTTGGGGGACCTTCTCGGCTTTTGTTGGAATAGCGAGGTGGCCAAACCCGGAGGCTCCTGCCATCACAGTGGATGTGGTAACAACCCCTTCATCGGGGAACATATTATCGAAATCTTCCTGCCCGAAGCTATAGGCAGGAGGTGAAGAAGGAGTTGACACGGTTTGGTTGGCCCTCTTGGTTACAAGCTCCTATTCCGAAGACATGCCATCCTCAAGATGACAGTATCTGTTTCAGGTATGATGACCTTTAACGGAGAAATGTGTTAGAGAGGTTCGACGATGGGGTTCAGAAGATTTTCAGCCGTGTCATCAGCAATGTATCTGTTCAAACCAGCCATGACATTATCTTCCGAAACATCAATCGGAGCGGGAAGGGCCGCCAGCAGCCTTGGGACTTTTCAATCTTTTTTGACCCACTGAAGGTAACTTCGGTGGCCTGGAGGATTTGGCGTTCTTTCTTTTCTTTGCCTCAGCAATGAGCCGTGCTGATTCTGATGGATCAAACACCGAACTTGGCATGGAAGCGGCATCTATTGGTTCGGGCCTTGGGATTGATGAACCCTTCAGCAGACCTAAGAATGATAACGTCAAAGTAAGGAAAAGAGATGAGCGAAGGAAAAAACACGAAGCAAAACAGGAAAAAGGTCTACTTACCATGATTCTTTGCTATCCCGTCACTTCTGTGAGGCAATGCTCTTTCATATACATAGTTGGTACGGGTATTGGCATATAAAGCCCCTACCCGATTAGGGAGAAGTTTTCTATTTCATCGGGATCCGTAACGGCCGAAGTATAAGAGAGTTAGATGAATAATTGAAAGCATGTGGAGAAAATAAAAGTTTTATGATGCTTACGTTTCATGTTCCACTGCTCGGGGAATGGCATGGATCCAACTAGGATTATCGCCGCAGTTTTAACCCTGACAAAATATTCCACCTAGCCTCGGTCTTTGTTTAAATCAACACTGGAAAGGATAGGGTGCGTCCCTCGTTTTACGAGCTTTACAACCCCACCGCATTGACATTGTTTGCCAAAAAGCGGAGATAAGTTACGATGCGCGACACGATGGACCAATTAATGCGAGTAGGTACAAGTTGCACGTTACGCACGTATCGAGATGACTTGATCGATCGGGGGGTCAAGTTTGAAGGTGAAGGGGTAAGTGTATACATTTTAGTATTCGTCCCTAAAGGTTGTAATATCATAATTCAGACACGAACAACGATCTCAAAAAGTTGGATTTTCCAACCGCAATCAGTTCGGACTCGTGGGAGGTCCGTTTCCTTGATCGAAGAAGGATAGCGTCTTACATCATAGCCTTTGTCAGACATTTTCGAAGCTGTCTCGACAGTGAATTTGGTGTCGAAGTGATAGTGCGAGGGCAGAATATCCTGAGCTCAAAGTTTGAACGGATCGACCTGGGCACTAACCTAGAGGTTAGCAACGACGTCGGTGGCCGGAGGTGGAGAAGCAGCCGGTGAAGCATTTTTGGAAGAGGATCTGGAGTTCGTTGCCATTTCTTATGAAGATTTGGTGACCTGGATGAAGATTTGAAGAATAAGATGAAGGTTTGAAGATTGATATGAAGTTTTGAAGGTTGACAGATAAAGATTTGAAGATTGATATGAAGTTTTGAAGGTTGACCAGATGAAGATTTGAAGGAAAGCAAGAACAAGGCTGAAGATTCAAAAGAAGTTCGAGGAGTGATTAATCAAGTGGTAAAAGGTAAAAAGGGAAAGAATCGCACTTTTATAAAGGGAGATTAATAATAGCAAAACGTTCCAATTCGAGAACCGAAGGGATGGTCCACTCAGGTAGATACACGTGTCCGGAGTCAGAAGGACGTGATGTGAAGGGACGTCTGATCTCCAGCCTATTTTTGAAAAGCAGCTTGGAAGAGAAGATACCAAGGTTTTCATTACACTTCCCATCACTCCTATAAACTCTGATTCAGGAAGTGTGGGGACTATCTATATACGGTAAAAACCGGTGTAAAATGTTGCAACCTTCCGACGAGAGGTTAGAGTAAATAGGAACGTTGACTTCAAGATGTGGCATTGGTTTGAGTTCGGTGATTCGGATGAAAAGAAGTCTGAGGGGTCGTTAATCTAGTAAGCCGGAGAGACTCCAGTTAGCACAAAAGCGAGAAATTCATTGCAGATCGGATTTCATGCCGCCCATTACGCCGACCAGTATCAAATTATCAAATTTTAAGGAGCATTAGGACTCTAACTCTTGTACTATAAAAGGAGGTAAACCCTCTCATTATAAGGGATCTGATTCTAATCTCATGCACTTACTCTTTAAAATTTCTTAAAGTTCAAGTTCTTTAGCGACTTGGCTCGGGCACACAGCTTTAACGCTGTGAATCAGACTAGTTTTTAGTTACAAGCAATAAACGATTCAGGTTATTTCTATCTTTGTTCATTACATACAA
This sequence comes from Lycium ferocissimum, assembly GCF_029784015.1. Lineage (NCBI taxonomy): Eukaryota > Viridiplantae > Streptophyta > Magnoliopsida > Solanales > Solanaceae > Lycium > Lycium ferocissimum. Next base: position 32,758 of record NW_026717321.1, on the reverse strand, counting down.
CTAATTGTTATTTCATATAGCATTACGTTAATGACTGATTAAACCACATATCCTTTAAACCACGCACAAATTCAATTGTTACCTTTTTAGGGGTAAACAATCTACTAGGCCACAAGGTTCCATGATTAGAAAAGCAAGATTCATCAATTAAACCTATATTCATAGCTTAAGATTCAAACATCAACATTAGAGTTTGTAAACCCATCTTCCCCAACTACTCCCATTAATTTCATCATGGATTCTAACTTAGAAAGTAAATAAACATAAATCATGGTCAAGGAAACTTACTCAAAGATGATTCAACTCTAAAGCTCCTCAAATAGTTCGAAATGGGAAATAAAAAGCTTTCTGGCTCAGCGATATTCACTTTTGCGGACTCAAGTATGCTTATGCGATCCCGCTCAGCGGATAACCGTCCGCTGAGGCAGACATCATTAATGACTCAGCTCTAATGCCGTGCGGGCCAAGTCCGCTTGGACGGGACCAAGCGTGCGGAAACCCTCTCGCAGAGGCGAGACATCAGAAAACCAGAAAATCTGGTTTCCATCAAGTTTCAACCCAAACTCCCGACATCCATCTGAGACCTCCCGGATACATACTAGACATACAACCATATGTAAAAACATGCTACGAATCCAACCGGGCTCTCAGAATTCTAAACGAAGGTCACCTTGACTTAGTCAACCCCCAAACGCCTAAATTCAAGTTTTCAAACAACTACTGCATCGCCCGGAAGCCTCGGGAACCAAAACCGTACGCCTCGCCAAGTCATAAATGACCCTCGGGCCTAACGAAATCGACGAAATTATGAAAAATGTCCGTTTATCCAAAAGTCAACTATTGGTAAAATGTTTTTCACATAATCCACTTAGAACTTCTAACTTTCTCAAAATCAAACAAGGCTCGCCCGATCTCTCCGGGAACCGTGTCGCCCATCCCCGCGGGTCAAAATCACACTAACGAGGCTCAGGGAAAGGTCAACGGGGGTAAATGGGTCCAAAACGCAATAATGATCAAACGGGTTGTCACATTAGATACCAATTAAACAACCGTTCGTCCTCAAACGGAGAAGAAAGAAGAGTATGAAAATCGACGAGAAGCCAAAGAATCTTTACTACAACTTCGTGGAATCCTTTACAGGCAAGGAATATGCCTATAGTGCTGCTAGTTCACCTTATTAATCAAACTACATTTAACTTAGTTCAAATACCCGACATTTACTTCACAATGATCCGCGCATAAGAGAATTGTCTCTTTAACTTCTCTAATTTGATATAACCATATCTCTGTACAAAATCACTTGATTCCCCAATCATCATTCTAATCGCCACATTTCTTTATATATAACTACAAATCATAGCCCACTCTGAACCGGTAAAATATATTGATTCCACTAACCGTTCTTTCACACCTTCTAAAGCCATCCTTCACACCACAATTTCTTAGAAACACATAGACACACGCCACAACCCCGATCATGACTTTTGCCTGAAAGAACCCTTGCTTTATCTGAGAAAACTCTAAACCATTCTATCAACACTGATCTTACCCGTAGCCGATTGCACTAGTCCCAAGTCTGTTAATTTCGTATCCTGAAGTTGAACCCACTTAGTCAACACCCATCGTCCAAACCTTTCAAATCTTCAAATCACCAAACTAAATGCACACCTATTGATTACCTTATCGAGCCAAACTATAGAAAACCATCTGATCACGCTAAAGACTTCCCATAACCATTTTTACCTTCTCAAAACATCATCAATATCGAGGTAAACCATACGAACTTTCGAATAGTGTTTTAAATAAAATACCATCAATCTCGCTAAGGCACTTTTGATGAAACCCGTCTTATTCGCCATGCCGCAATTTTGAACTCGAAGTCCATCGACCCCACGAAGGTGATTTACTAGAATACCCATAAGTCCTTCTGATAATACCAACATAGTTCCCGGCTATAACTGAACCATTCTGACTCGGAAGTAAATGCACATCTCCCCGAATACCACCAATGGTCGCTGTTGACCGATCAAACGCACGAATTCCGAACATAGTACTTTCATACAACTCAGGCGATCGATACTAATCCTTTCTCTCACTATCAAACCACTCCGAAACCCCCACAATACACATAGTACGCCTCTCATACTTCTGCAGTAACCTCTTCCACCTCTTTTCTCATGGCTAATCAACCTTGTGTCGTCGCCTTCGACTTTCAAAAGCTAAATTCTATCCAAGTCGTCAACTTAGTAGTGAAGAACTATACCATATGATTGCAATCTTCTTGTTCCTCAACTTTTACCCGATACGCAAATCTGACTGAATCCCATGAACTCTAAGAACATCAAATTTTCCTCATTCTTCCCCTTAACTAGTTCACAACTCTGATCATTTCAATGCAAAACATGCGGTCTCAATTAATACACTTTTAACCATTGAATTGTTCCACTGATCACTAAACTCACGGAACTTCGTCATTACACTTATTCCATTTTTGTAGACTTCCTTCTTTAAGCGTACTTAACGATCACACCTCATCTGGGAAATGCAAGACAACAACACCACAATCCATACCTAACCCAAATAACCCTGAATATGTACTTTATTCATACAAATTCTCGATCAACTATACCTTTATCTTAATTCTTCAATTTCTCTATTTCATTCAGATCACATTCACCGCCACCGACTGACTATCACTCGAACCCACTCGAAAGTATACTGCAAAGTTATAAGTCCTGCTAAATAGCCGAGTTAATCCTGGAGATAGTAGTATGCCACACACTCGAACAACCGACAGTTTCCTCATCTCACCCGACTTGCAAACCTAATTTTTCCTCTAAACTCGTCGCACCACATATACGATCCTTCATAAGACTTCTGTGCTAGAAAACTACCCACTAATTCTGGTTATTCCAACAAGAATCTATCATTGTCAACGCAATACCTCAACCACCACTGAACTAATCTAAATCCTTAATTACTGTACACTTAATCTCACTAACATCCTCATATATCTTCATCGAAGTAGCCTTGCCAAAATCCATAAATGTTAATCCTTCTTCTAAACTGAGTTCACGAGTTTACCCGAACAATGGATACCCAAAGCTTCCATAGTGAACTCGTCTTTCCTTGTATCAACCGGTACTGCTGATCCTTGAATTAATCTCTGAAATGCTCCTTGCGACTTGAAATAGTTCAACCCATCATTGATCCACTACTTCCAATGTCCTTATAGACTGACCCCTCACTCAAAGGTCCTTAAACGGTGCTTTCCCTCGAAGACTCACCTCTTACCTTACTTTGCCGAACAAGAACACCTCTAACAAATCGTGTGATGATCTCTCTCATTCGACTAATTCCACAGGTCACAACACCTGTAATTGTAGAACCCTTCAAGCATTAACCTTTATGTAATATGCCCACAAATCTTGTCCAAGACTAGATGCAACACCCGGTAATTCCTTAGAAATAAAAACTATCCTTGTCCAACACTAGAGTTATTCTTATTAGTCCATCACTGGCCCTCCATAACCAAAAACATAGCCGCACATACAACTCATTCATGAACCCTCACGTACCTTCTGCATTAAAAATCGCAACATAACTCTCAATCAACAACCCTTGGTTCAAATAACCCCTTTTCTATCACTAACCTCAACCAACGGCCCGACGAACACAACCTTCAATGAAGAATCACAGCTGTTTATTCCCTTAAGTCTCCATTCATCACAAGTAACATTACTTTCCAATCTAGAAACAAATAGCCATTTTCCTGAAGAAACCCAGAACCCACTAGTTCTCACTCCATCACTACCATATTGCCACGTCGAAGCCCAACTTAAATTTTCACAACCGAATACGAAATCCACTCTCATACATCTTGTAACCTTATACTGACGAGCACGTCGATACCAATTATTCCCTTCCTAATAGCGGAGATTGATCTATCCAATTCATCGTCCTTACGCGTCCCATAACACAAAAAAGTACTACCAATATACCCTAAGAAATCTTACTTCGCCTACGTATGTTACCACAAAAGCCACCTTTCTTGTCCTTATTCTCAATTTCTCATCTTCATTACACGCGGTCACTATCCTTTTGCCAAATCTAATCATTCTTACAAAACTTACACTCGTCCCCATATATCGACATCTAATACACTGCCACTGCTGAATCGTTCCTGCCATTGGCACACCTGTGCCATGCAAACCATCATAATACTTTGACGATGTTGAAACTTTGCCAAACCAATCATACCTCGAGCAAATCATTCTTGTTAAACTATAGAGGCCCTTCTGCGATTTTCGAGCAACCAATTACTGAAAACATGGAGATCGTGCTGTCCTCTGTATAATCACTTCCATCTTTCCAAAAATATCACAAAATAGGAGAGTCTCAATCCCTACCCCACACAACCGAAACTTCAAGTCATAATTGGAAACTAAACTTGGGTCACGCATCTGTATCAGAATAACACATCTCGTACCTTACCACACCACGTCGTATCAAACTGCTCTCATAAGAAATTACGGATGAGTTCCCACCTTCCGTGGGTGATTAAGACAAGGAAATTTAGATACCAATTGGAATCAACTAGATACCAATTCAAATGAAGTAGCACGAAAGGAATGGAAGAAGTGAAAGTTTCCTAAATATCCTATAGCCTCTCGCAGATAAGTACGGAGCTTATCATACCGATCCACTAGACTTTACTAGACATGCTCTTGTACTTGAAAGATCGGGTAACCTAGGGCTCTGATACCAACTTGTCATGACCCAACTCGCCGGTCGAGCGGCACTAAACCTTCCCTTATTCAACATTCAAATTGCGCCTACCAAAAGAAACGTAACTTTCTCCCGCGGTCTCCATATCATATAAAGTATATAAGTGCGAATACAATAACTACCCAAGGAAATCTAGTCAAGTCGCGGATAAAGAGCTACTTAGTAAGTGCATAAGTCTGAATACTATAAATACATCAAGTCTGAACAATTCTATCTCAAATACAAGGGGCAAATATCATGATAGAAGAGTTTTTCGGGTAGCGGATCGGAACATAGCTCACCCTGGAAACTCCAACTGACTGCCTTAGGAAACTCACACACGAGGGCGTGATGTAAATGCAGAACAAACTTTGCACTCGAGAAAAGAATGCAACAAGGTAGCATTAGTACAAACAATAATCTATAAGCATCATAGGCCGACTAAGATTAGCAAGCATATAAAACACGAGAATCGACAAGATAGCCTCCACACATATCACAAAACAATCAATAGCCGAGTCATAGCCTATGGTGAAGCACCTAAACACAAGTCTGCCAAGTCTTTCACTATTTCCTCAGAATAGCCACAACACAAGTACAACCACAAATTCGATCAATAGATGTAAAATGAGATGATGATATATGCAATGCAATGAGATGGATGTCAATGCAATGTAATGCAATGGCCAATAACATAATTTGTACACATATGCTCCGGATGAAATCTCGACGTCTCGACAGTCATGACCCGCGGGGGACCCATGGTGTCCATGTACTAGTCACTCCACACAAAGCCCAAAGGTAACTTTCATCTTTCACTTTCATAAAACCAGCCACTCCGCACAAAGCCCAGAGGTGACTTTCATCTTGCACTTTTATAAAACCAGCCACTTCACACAAAGCCAGAGGTGACTTTCATATTTCAATTTCATAAAATGTTTCCATAGTCTTTTTCAATCAATTGTTCCATGATGTTTTTATCATCTTGTTTTCCAAACATTTCCATCATGCATGAATGTATGAATGCAAGAATGAGATATCATGAATCGACGACGATGAATATGCTATGGATATCACAAAGCACCATAAGTCATAACAAGACTTGCATAAATCACAACAACCATGGAAAAGGGAACAACACAGAGTTTGAATCATCATAGTGAATCTATCAGCTCATATCACCCAATCACATCAATAAGTACACCATAAGACACAGTGTGCAAAATAACAGTGACAAGCCCACATAATCAGAAGTAATACCAACCTGTCACGACCCTAATTACCAATCGTGTGGTACCTTATTATTATCACTAGTAGGCGAACCCTTACCCATTAACCCATTAATCATTAGCCAATTTCAACTTCTTTAATCATTTATTAACAATCAATAGATAAGTGAATGAATGAACAAATAAAACAAGTCAAAAATTAATAGATAATATGCGAAAGTCTTAACAATTACACCCCCAAGATCTGAAAGTCATCGTACAAGGACTCTAACCAACAATGTCTAAAGAATGAAGTATATCTCAAATATAATAACAATAATGTCTGGAATAAAAATAGACATCTGGAAAGAGAGATCTTCGGGTGGCATAAAATGGATAGAAGCTCACCCTCGGATCTAATCGAGCAAACTAGCTTCAAGATTGAGATGTAATCTGGATGAAATAGCTGGAACACAATATGCCCTCAAAAAGGGTGCAGCAAGGTAGTATCAGTACAAACACTATGTACCGGTAAGCATCATAGGCCGACTAAGATTAGTTCACGTATATAAGCATAAAATCAACAAGATAAACAGACTTAATACTCAATTCCAACTTACAGAATATCCCATAAAAGAGTCACAACCTAAGATGAAACTTCTAATCCACAAGTCTGTCAAGTTCCAATGATCTCATCTGATAATCACAAGCCCAAGTTCATTCCCTAGGTAGAGTCACTAATCTATAATTTAACTTAGTCAATGATCATATCTATACCACACCAGCCGTTTCAGCAAAACACACCAAAATCAGAACTAAACGAGCCATATAATAACGCAGAATAAAATGTAATGATGTGCAATGCAAAATATGATGATGTGCAATGCAATGCACTGGCCAAATACACACCGTACACACATGCTACTAATGTCATAGTTCAGTAGTCATGACACAGGGAACTATGTTGTCCATGTACCTTCGTTCCGGATCCATTCCTCGGACCCGAGCCATAAATCCTCCGTCCCGGAAAGAACCTCGGTCGCGGATCCACATCATGTACCACTCATTTTCGGAATGAACCTCAGACCACGAGCTCACAACTAGGCCACATCCTCACCTTCGATCAAATGTGCCTTTTCATATGTATAGTAACACTGTCACATCAATGATCAATTCATCAAGTACCATGTATCAAATTGCATCACAAGTGCAACAAGAAGATTATATTAACTTCTTCACTAATTTCACATCACAATGTATGTCTCAACGTATTCCAGTTCATTTGTATTTAGAGAATATGAACAATTAGCAATATCAATGTCAAACACAAGGCATCGTGCCACAAGTCTTCATGAATCTTTTTCGAACCATTTCCATCATGTATGAGTGTATGAATGCATAAATAAGTGTAAACATGGTAAATCAATGCAAACCAATAAAACAACAATGAAGGTACAAGTCACAAAGCCACAAGTAATATCTAGACTTGGATCAACTCAGCCATGAAATGGATCATACAAAAACGATCTCCAACAAACATATTAGTCTATATACCCCCTTTACTTCCTCATATAGCTAGTATGCCTCACACTAAATCTTGTATCACCAAGAAGCTCCACTTATCTATATATTATCATCAACAATAATTCATACATCAAGTTTTTCTCTACATACTGTCAAAAGTTTATATCACAATTCAAGCCTAAACTCATTATCCTTTCTTTCGCCGATAATATGTGTCACAATAAGAGAGAACTGAGTACAACATGGCAATTTAGGCAATAAGTCAAATCACAATAACAGGGCAGCAAGCCACCATCAACAACAATCAACCTAATAGAAATCCATCCCAAATCACCACAGTATGAATATAACTACACCACTTATTTCAGTACATAACATAACGGCGATGAGCCCACAAAATCAGAAGTCATACCAACCTAGCTAATATCCAACCAAAACACCATGTCCAAAGACCTAATCATGCTTTCTCCCATCAATTCTATACAATACATACGTTTCGCTAATCAAAGTCTAACTAAAGTAAGCCATAACCTACCTGGAATGCAGAACAGGAGCCACGAACTACTCCACACGAGCCTTCTATTTTCGAAGCGCCTCATAACGATCAAGGTCTAACAATATGATGCTAAGTAAGCAACAAACCATGTATTTAAACAAGAACAACAATTTGGAGAAGAAGACCCACTTACTTCTACCCTTTTAAATGGATGAAACCATCCTTTAATGGTGAATTTATCATAACTCCTATCTATACACTCATTAACCTTGAATCCATGGGTTTCTAATCAATTTACCCTTTCTAATAGATTTTAGGACAAAATTTCCATTATTAGTAGAACCCTAAGTCTCAACATGCAATTTCAACCATAAGAAATCAAATTCCCTTCCTAAAAAGTGATAATCTATATTCCTAGATGATTAATCAACAACAAAATTAACAACCCACCAATTATTTAAGGGTTTACTAATTCTAGGGTTCTAGAATTTTCATCCACCATTGATGGACCTTAAAATAATCATGAAACTTGAAGAATAAAGGAAAAAGGAACAAATAAAGATGGGGACTTACCCTCCAAGATGCTTTCACGAAAGAATGGAATGAATTTTTCCTCTTTCTCTCTCGAAAACTGACTTTGGGGTCTTGGGAATAATGGTTCGGAGTTAAAATATAAAAATAGGGCATTTTCCACCTTGAATTTGAACCAGAACTCGTCGCTATACAATTTTATAATCGCAACTGTACGCTGCCTGGATCAAAATTTAGAGACTATACTCGATTTACGTGAAAACTTAATAAGTGGAAAGGGTGGAGGGTTCCAAAAGATTTGGGAAGATTGGAGGGTGTTTTAATGAGGAAATAAGAGGGATAACTTCTTTTTATAACATCTGAGGATCGGGTTGCACCGACCTAAAAAGTACTCGGTAGCGTTCGCGGCTGAGTAATAACGCCGCTCGCGCCGGGGTTGTCTGTCACCCGCCACGCGCGTGCTCGCCACCTCCCGGCGCGTTTGCGCGAGCATTTTCCCGGCCCCGCCAGCCCGCCTTGTAACATCCTATATCTCCTTGCTCGCGAATCGTGTCGATGGGCGGTTTTAGACTTCGTGAACTTCACTTTAGGCTTTTGCTTTGCCTCAAAACTCCTCGTATACTAAAAGATATTCTTCCTCTAAGTTGGGCAAAAGCTGCCCTTCAAATTTTCTCCAAAGTTCCAACAACTTAATTTCCTTATTTCGCCTGCCCTTCGATCCTTCCAGGGCTTATTATATGAACTTAAACCCGCACACCCATTAGATAAATGCGTATAACCTCATATGCTTCCTGAAAGGTAGTTCGAATCTCAAAACTACGGAGTGTAACATTCCCCCCCCCCCTCTTAAAAACGTTCGTCCTCGAATGTGGTGGTTACAAATCCACGACGTTTCCATTGATTTCGTGAAGTGATTGCCTTTCTCCGGACTCCTATCATCATACCTTTATACTATCAGTTGGTCGGCCTCTTCTCGTTTCCTCTTTATCGCACTATCCCCTAAATGCTATAGCCTTCTTTTCTTATGTATGAGATCAGGAATCAACTAGTACTGGGTTATCATTCTCCTTCCATTACGAAGGTCGACATGACTTCTATGGCTAACCATTGATTTGTGTAGGTATCTTTTCTTACTTCTTCGGTAGACAACTCTCTTATTCGACTATGGCGCCTTCTGTCGACTTCTTTAGTACTAATTTGGGCCGTCCCTTTTCAATACTCGTCGATCTCGCATACGCACCACATCATCCCTTGGTAGTTTATTGATCCGGCCCCTTGATTTCCTCACACTCTCATCATAGTTACTTTCACAATAGTCTTTTATGACTGATGAATTTCTACTCCTAACAGTTACTTACCTCGACTATCCATTCAAATTCTTTTCCAAAACCAACTATAACAATGTCCTCAACACAATCTCTTAAATACGTATATTCATAATACTTCCTAGTAGGGTAACACTTATGATAAGCTAATAATCATAGTTCAAACTAAGTCATAACTCCAAATATCTTCAAACTCATATTAAAACTTTTCCTTTAATTTTTTTCTTCGCAAATCTTGCAATGTACTTACCCGGTATAGAACTAAAGCAAACTCTCTCTTTACTATCACTTCCTTCCAACACGAGTACCTTATTCTTGAGTTCTCGTATACATTGATCATTCAATAAGACTTCATTCTTTATTGACCTTCTATGGATGTCCTTATACCTTTGGCCACTTCTTCGCGGTGGTTGTTCATATAGTTCTATAATACGTGCTCCCGTATTTGGCATTACTGGTGACTTGTAAGATACTCTTTATTCCCTGGGTGCTATCTTGCTACTCATGAGCACACTATTTTCCTCCTCTCTAGGAATTGCCGGACTTCCTATAACTATCCTTTTTGTTAAGATTTCCACTTCTTCTGGCGCTAAGATTCTATTTCGTTGTAACTCAATTGTCCTTGGTACTAATTTCATTCCTCTTTTTTTTTTTTCTCTGGATGACTTACAAACCTTTTTTATCCTCTTTGTTACCCTTTGGAATATGTCACTACGTATTTGGATGCGGTCTAAATTTCTCCGGTATGTGCGATTCGATCCACAGTCTAGAGTCATCATATCTCACATCGAAGAGGACCATTATTTTTGACTTGTTAATCCCCTTACTTTCCTATCATATCCTTTTTCTTTCACACCTTCTCGTAATGTACTTACTTTCAATCTGTTTCTACTTTCTCGTGATACATTCTCGACATATCAATACATCTCGAACTTTGGCTTCTTTGCGCTAATACGCTTCTTTCTTTGGAATTTTAGGGATGTCATAATTCATTTCAGGGCTAAGTCTGCTCCTCCCCCCTTTTAAGGATGTTCTTATACACCAAGACCTTTGAATAGTACTCATCTCTTATAATCACCTGGTCGGCTTTAACGATCCTCCCACTTCTTGGTTCTTTATAATGTCGGAATTCCTTTCGTCACATGGCTTGACTTATTTCTTTTTTCTTCTAGTCGAAGTCTTTGTGTTCAATCGACGTACTCACGCATACCATATCCACTTCAGATGCCTTCTTTGTTGTCTTCTACTTCTACCTTCTATGACTAGTAATTCCCAATTTTAATGAATTAATGGGGGCAATGGGGAAATTCATTACGCCCTTTTATGGAGTGTCCGATTGTACTTCACTCCTTCAACCCTAGTCTTTTCCCATGACCATCTTTTTAACACCCTTGAAATTCTTCTTTGCTGCGGGGTCCCAATTCCGAGTTACTTCTATATTATACTATTAAAAGTTAATATTACACACCATCCATTCCTACGATCCCTCTTTTCACTTTCTTAGTTCATTTTCCCGCAATTCTCCTTAATTACTTATTTGTATCACAACTATGTGTCATGGTCCTTCCAAATCCCACTTCTTTGTTCTTATCACAAAATCTTTACAAGGTACACTTTTTCCTTCTTCTTTTGGTCAAACCCTCATCTTTTTATTGGCCACTACGAGCTAGTTCATATTTATAAATATCCCCCGTGTATCATTATTTCCTTTACGACAAGATCTCTATGCTCTTTTACGACGGTTCATATCCCATGTCACTAATATATTGCCTCCTAATCAGCTTTGTTAACTTGTTATCCTCTCTTGTCCTTGGTGATTGCATGACTTCTTCAACGGTCATTAGTGTATCCTTTCTTACTTTCGTCCTCAGGGGTTTTGAGTTCCTTCACTCTAATGCTCTTCTTCACTTGCCATTTTATAACATTAGCCACGGAGTTCGCAGAATATCCTTTCGGAAGTACAAATCCATTTTATCTCAAAGTTATCCTTTTGGAAAGGCTTCTTCGTTTCCGAGGTAATTGTGGCGTGTTATTATAACTATGCATTCACCTCTTCGGATGCCTCTCAAAAGCCAGAGACCCTTTAGCATCTTCGCAAAATCTTGCTTATTCTTTCCCAATTTACATTCCTATTACCGTTGCTGCGCACGCTTCAATCCACTTCTCAAAATTTGTTTTCCGGCCCTATATATTCGTCCTTTCGTTCCACACTACCATACTCTATTTTTTCCATATTCTTACTTTTGAAATTCGCTCAGATGGTCCTTTACCTCTACCGTCGTCCTAACTCTCTCTTGGCTTTACTTGATCCTCGTTAGTAATATACTTCCCTTGCTCAGACTTCTCCTTCTTCAGGGTGTCCTAATCTTCTTACTCTTATATACCCACTTTCTTCTTTTCCCTGATGTTATTGCATCACGCTTATCCATCTCTATTTCCTTAGAGAAAATAGTGCTTGCCACTTAAACTTCAATACCCTGTTTAATCAGTACCTTTAACATATCGCAATGTCGATTATCGGGGCACACATACTGGTTAACGTAACCACGCTTAAGATAGCGTGTGCATCTTTTCTTAACACCTTACTTGTAAGGTATCCCTCGATACTACTTAAACTCGTCTTAGTTCTATAGCTGCAATATGTCTTCTCTCTCTTTGCCAAACCGATCTGCCTTATCTCTCGCGATCATTTAGATTTTCCAACCGTGAGTTTCACACGCTTCTAACTGCCCTCAAGCTATTCTAGTTCCTCATCCTCCTCTTATGTCTAAATCTATAGGACTTCTTAGCACACTTCCCAGGGGGTGGCCCCATCCTAGTACTACTGCGCCCAAGCACGATTAACTTCGAAGTTCTGATGGGATCCGGTGCGTTAGTGCTGGTATGATCGCATCCATGCTGCGTGGCCTTAATCACGTGACCTAAAATGAGTTGAATTTCTAATGGGTCCCAATAAAATTCCTGTAATGCATCTCCCTCCGGATTGGAAAGGTCCCTTACTTTCCTAACCGAGCCACTGCTGGCTTGGCCTTCGAAACTCCTAATAATAACCACCAACCAACACACGCGACTGTCTTCCATTCCTAATTTTTAAGATCCCTAGTGTTGGTGAAAACATCTTAGTCGCAGTTATCTATAAGTACTTTGATTATCGGTTCCTTTAAAAACTCCCATTTGGCAACTATTAATGATATCCCACAATATTTGTACGCACATAAGAAATTTCAATGAATGACTCATATACCTATAGCTAGCCTATCCTGCTCTTGGTCTGGAGGGCTGTAAAGTGAAGTATCCTCCTCAGCATCCTCTCGCCATCTACTGGTCTGGCCCTTCTCATCTCTCCCATCCGAATCCGAGGGGTACGAATATCCTGGCAATTCTTGATTTACCAAAGGCCAAGATAAAGGGATAGAATAATTGGTAACACTGGCGTAGCTACCCTGGAAATAATGCTCCACCATAGGAGAAGCTTCGAGGGGTCAACTCTTATACAGGCTCGGAAGCCTCCTCTACCGGCGTCTCATACGAACCCTCGGACAGGTCCGTCTTGTTATACTCCACATTTCCATAGCCTGAGCATGACACATGCTTCCTCAAACATTGACAATCACGTTGTTACTACATAATTTAAACTCACGTTAGTGATGTATTATATTTCGTATTTTTTTGTGCGCCCTGATTATTCGCAAGTCGAGGTGGGGCCCACACATTGAGATTTTTTTTGGGACATGTGACAATTTATACGAATCACATATGCGAAGTTAAACATAACTCAAGAAGGACCCTTGAGCCAAATCAAAGTGGAAGTCCTCCAAACAAATATTTTTTTAAGTAACGTTTTCGGGTGATGCGACCGAGGGGCGAAACGGTATTATAAGTTTAGAATTTGGAAACATACCAAATACGAAGTTGTAGATAATTGAATTAGATTTCAACCATAGGTCGTGGTCCCACGTGATGTTGGGACAATGAGATATGGATGTTTTAAGGCGGAAAGGTCGGTGGGCTAGGCCCAAACCGGCCCAACCGGGTTAGGCCCATGACCCATGTTTATTTAAGTGATAAATCAGCCTTTTCTCCTCATTTTTCAGCACAAAACACCCAGAAAATTCTGGAGAGAAAAGAGAGAAGAGAGCTTAGAGAGAAAGATCAATTTTGACCAAAAATGCGAGAGCCCCGAATCCGGCAAGCCCGAAGAGAAAAGTGTTCTACGTTGCGTTGCCTCCAATTTGAGCTAAAAATTGACCAAAAAGAAGGGGGTGGACGTGGTGGCTGCACACTTGAGGTAATATTAAGGTTCCTTTTCATTGCTAATAAGTTTATTTAGAGTTCTACCGAACTAAGACGGAGAAAATAGTGTGATAAATTCATTTGTTGGCGTTGTGAATCATGGAATGAGATTTGAAGAGAATTTTTGAATGAAAATGAATGTATTCAACTTGTAGAATGTGGAGGATGTTTCTATTGATGTTGTTAGTATTAATTTCGACTTCGTTGCGGAAATAAAAAGAATTATGAAATAGTTATATCGCGAATTGGTTGGTTGGAAAATTTGAAAAATAATGTGTGGGCTATTCTATGGAATATTTTGGAGGCCGGAAATATTATGTTTGTTGGTATTGTTGATAATGATTTGGCCGAGTTAAATTCTCGGGGATGTCCAATTTATAGGGGAGGTCTTTGTCGAAATTTACGTAGAAAAAGTAATGGCTTGGAATTGGGTTCTTCGATGTTTATGGCTAATGTTCGATGCCTACCGATGTTATTGTAGATCGCAGAAGTCGAGGCTTGAGTTGGATTAGCTTAGGAAGCGATCGAGGTATGTAAGGCTTACTTTTCCTCTTGGCATGTCTTAGACGTACTAAGGTATGACATGACTTGTGCTTTGAGGGTAATTCCGCTCTTACGTTCCGAGTATGTGTATGATCCTTAATTGCTCATAATGTGACACACTTCATATAGTCCTTAAGTCTTATGTATGTTTGGGTTTCAAATAGTGAATAAAGGATTTTGTTCCTAAAAAGATTTTAAGTCTAAAAACGTCCCTAACTTTTGCAAACAAAAATCGGATTACCTCGATATGCTTGAAATGATCCTCTAACGTAAAATGACTTAAGTTTACATAGGGACTCGAATGATTTGATATACGACTATGGCCTCTATTATACTTTGATATACTTATGATATAAGATGTGTTTCAGTACGCGTCCGAAAGACTATTTGATATGACTATTGTCAGGATTTTTAAATGATGATTCATGTTGACTACTTCATTGAGTCTTTGAAAATATTTTATGTGCATATAGTTTTCTCACTACTCGCTCGTGCCCGGCCTCAATATGTCCTTCATCAAGTCCGGGCCAAGGTAGCATGTATTCGAGCACCTCGTGTGATTGTTCACCGTCCCTCACCGAGTGTCGGCATCGTTATATTTACCGCGTCCCTTGCTAGCGGGGCCGGGCATGTTATATGATATGATGATATGGGAGAGGTGGTGACGGCATATGATGATTCCACCCCTTACCGCGTCCCTCGCTCGAGGTCGGGGGCACGTTACATGCACATGCATATGTTATGATTTTGATTTACCGCGTCCCTCATTAGAGGGCCGGGGCACGATACATGAACGCTTTATATATGTGTGTTATGATTTTACTCACCGCGTCCTCTCAGTGGCCGGGCACGTTATATGTTCATATGATGATTTTATGACATTGATATGCGTAATACATGTTTGCAAAGGCAAGTTTTATGATTTTACGTACTCCTTACTTCGCATGATCCCGCTACTACGTGTCATGCTTTACATACTCGCATATATTCCGCATCCACAGGCCACTCTTCGAAATGCGTTTAATGCCGCGCAGTACACCTGATGAGTCGAAGACTTTAGTAGGAGACATTCCGGCGGGATCGGCGAGCTCCAGTGGGCTCGGGAGCGCTACCGAGTCGCAGCATTATGTTATGACAAGCTTTTTGTATATGTTAGAGACTTTCTTGACAAGTGTTGTGGGTATAAGACGTCGGTTATGTAAGCGGCTATGTCGGCCACGATTTGTTCGCATTGTATTATAAGTCCTATATTGTTTTATATGTTCAGATTTTCATTGATTCGAGAAAGGAAAAATGTACACTATTCTCCGCAAAATTTTTCATTATGTATTTGTGTCATAATGCGAGGGCCAACAGGATTATAAGAACTATACGAGTCGACGGTTCGCTCGGCCTACCTAAATAAGGGTCGGTGCCCATCACGCCCTAACGGAAATTAGGGTGTGACACGTCTCATAGCTATCTTCTGACGGGTCCTCCTCCATGGAAGTCGGGAACACGGGGGATCATCTGGGGTCCTCGTGTTGTCCGTCGAGATAGAATAGCTGGCGGGACTCCTCCCGGCCGGGCCCTAGAATCCGAGGTCCCGAATCCACCCGGCGGGGCCGTCTCCGGCACCCCCACTCACCTCGGTCGATCTCTTCATCTCTCGTCGACCGCTCCTACCGACAGGAGTAGGTCGAAACGATTTTTCCTAGACTCGCCCGTTGCACTCATCTAGGATAGAAAGAAAGTCAATGATTCCTAAAAGTCAATGATTCCTAAATGCCCGCGTTCCCCTCCTCGTTTATAAGTGCGGCCACACATACCCATAAACAGGACTCTACCGACACGGCCTATAGACAACTTCTGGACGAACCGGCCCGATACCACTTTTGTCGCGATCAAAACCCATGGAACCCTAATTCTCCAAATCGAAATTCAACATTGGAAAGTCGTAATATACTTGCCATATACCGAATTTAGATTCATAAAGTAACTTATATCCAACATCATCAATTTATCATATAGGACCCTACATAGGAAAATCTCCCAAAACCCTTCTTCAAATTCCAACTCTTAAGGGGATATATATAGGCATGTGTGCAACGGATGAATTAGCCCAACATTGCTATGATGATTAAGGAAGAAAATAAAAGGCCACAAAGTTACATGACGTTTCTTCTAATATCTCCAAGAACCGTTTCTCTAAGCTCCAATACCGAATATGAAATAATGAGAAAAGACACACAATGAAATGCCCCGTCAACGCCATGATATCACGTAACAAAATGGCATACCGCTGCAGCGGTATGGCCTATATTACCCATCAATTACCAATGTCATTACACCACCGACCATGACCGTTAGAGATCCGCTTCCGGGCCTCCATTGCGGTACCGACACCGATTTTCTTGAATTTCTCTAGCGTCCATAAGAAAGAATTTCTCGGATTATTCCCGAGGCCATTTGCTCACAACCCATGAATAACAACACATATAAAAATGAACATAACATGAGATAAAGAGATAACCACAATGAATCGATTGACCGAAGTCAATACCATGCATGCTAACTTTAACTTCTCAAAACAACATTATAAATATATATACGGTGTTATTCCGAATCGGCTAAAATCAGTTATCATCATTAGCCCACATCAACCCTCCCACGTCCGGGCGTAAGTCACAAAACTTTGAAAAAGTTTCATTCACCCAAAGTCAATTTAAAAAGTGGCGCAATGTGTTATCAAAATACATACGTAATTATAAAGCATGCATAAGAGCCCAAGTGAAATCTACAATTCTATCGGAGTGACGTAAGGTGTTTGAAACCTCAATTTATATTATGGAATAATCATCATCGCTATAATTACCTCGAAGGAACAATATAACATGAGGTAAGATCAACAACAATGACCAACTCAAGAAAATCATGAAATAAACTCGATAATCTCATAATAGCATTAAAATCATAGCTTTGGAACTTCTAGAAATAGAATCATCATCATCATCATCATTATCTTCATAAAGCATACTCATCTTTAGCTTCATAAGAAACCCTTGGAATCATGAATCTCCAACTTTTGAGGATAAGGCCATTATGGAAAACATCTCATCTTTAGTATCATAGGAAGCTTTTATGAATCATGTACTTCTAACTTTTGGGAGTGAGAAGATTATGGAAACATATATGGAATCACAACATAAGAATCATGCCTTTTGAAAGAAAGGGGCTAGCCTTAACATACCTTTCGGTCTCCTTGGCGATTCAACATTTATCCTTCCACGCTCATAAATCTACATATAAACCATTCATATTATTGTTAGGCTCAAGTTCATATGCCCATCTCACTTTCTTAATCTAGTTCTATTTAGAACAACTCATTAAATGTGGGCCAAGGGAAAATCTCTACCCCGTTTATATGCCTAGCCCGAAATCACAATTCAAGAACTCACAACTACAACAACCATACCAATATCAAGAACAACATTACCAACACTAATACACGTCATAAAAAATCCGACTACGATGTTTTTCAAAAATTTTCAACTAACCAATTCATTATAAGACTGTTTAATAGTTTTACCTCCGTAAACAAACCAAAACTAATAGTAATAAGAGAGATTCATACCTTACTTCCTTTATTAATGCAATATCTTCACTTTCAACCTGAATTGAAAGGTAACTCGTCGCTATACGATTTTATAATGTTATAAAGGTTGCGGGCTGACTAATCCGGGGATTATACCCAAATTACGTGAAAACTTGATAAGTGGAAGGCGTGGAGGGTTCCAGAAGATTTGGGAAGATTGGAGGGCGTTTTAATGAGGAAATAAGTGGATAACCCCTTTTTATAACGTTCGAGGCTCGGGTTGCACCGACCCAAAAGTACTCGCAGTGTTTGAAAATCAGCCATATATGTATATGTATCACCCTTCTCGCGCGTTCGTAAATGGGTCATATTATTGCGAGCATTTTCCTCTATTCCCCGAAGACGCTTAATGTCCATATCTCCTTGCTTTGATACCGTATCGATAGTCTGTGTGCTGTGTTGGGAACTAGACTTTGCGAACTTCACTTTAGGCTTTTGTTTTGCCTCAAAACTCCTCGCATACTAAAAGATATTCTTCCTCCAAGTTGGGCTAAAAATGCCCTTCACATTTTCTCCAAAGTTCCAACAACTTAATTCCCTTGGTTCGCCTGCCCTTCGATCCTTCCAGGGCCTATTATATGAACTTTAATCCGCGCAACCATAACATAAACACGTATAACCTCATATGCTTCCTGAAAGGTAGCTCGAATCTCAAAACTACAGGGTGTAATAGCCACCCCCCAAATGGACTCCATACAACCAAACTTCAAGTCACAACTAGAAACTAAGCTTGGATCATGCGTCTGAATCAGGAAGACATATTTACTACCATACCAGGCCATACCATAGCACAAACCGTTGTCAGGAGTTTAAGTGAGGTTGTTATTGATTGATTCGTGGAAGAATAAGACAAGGAAGTGCCTATACCAAAATGGAATTGCCAAGATACAAATTTGAATGAAATAGCACGAAAGAATGAAAGAAGTGGAAGTTTCCTAAATGTCCCATATCTAGATAGTTTTTCGAACTGGCGTCACACCCTAACTTCCGATGGCATGATGGGCACCCGACCCTTACTTAGGGCCGAGCGAACCCGTACTCATAATTTCATAATCGTGACCGGGCCCACAGAACGTGTCAAAATGCATGAAAATTTTTCGGAAAACAAACATACGTTCGTCTTTTTTTCAAATCAAATAAAATTTGTAGTCACAACAAAATCGTAACATAATGCATAATAATATATCGGCCTACATAGCCGATTACAAACCGACATATCACGCACACGACACCGTCCGCAAAGCCTCTACCAACATCTCGTATACCACACAACACATCTCGTACCTCAAAGACTCCTGAGGAAACGGAGCTCGCCAATCCGAACATCTCCCCGCTAACATCATCTACTCATCCGTGGGTACCGCGGGTATGAAACGCAGCCCCCGAAGAAAGTGGGGTCAAGATTTTAATATGTACCGAGCATGTAAAGCATAGCGAAAATACGTAAAACGAGATCATGACCGAAGTAGGGAGTACAAGAAAGCGAGCATAATAATCCGAATACCAAAGTACTTTACATTTGACATACGAATCATACATAAGAGGTATCCGAAGGCACATGCGATAATCGTAATACAAATGCTTCGCTTTTGAAAACATTTTTGTCTCATATATACGGGAAAATCAAACATATCACACACCGTCATCATGTCCTCACATTATCATATCACACATACCGCGGTCAGAACTCAAATGTTAATATCACAAATATATAAATATCCACGGCCAGGAACCCAATGTTAAGATCCAATATATAAATATATATCGCTGCCAGGAACCCGCCGTTAAGATCACAGATATATAAATATCACACAACCCGGTTAATATCACAATTATATAAATATACCGCTGCCAGAACCCAACGTTAATATCACAATTATATAAATATACCGCGGCCAAATATCCGCCGTCAATATCACACATACACACATACCGCTGCCAAGAATCCAAATGGCCGTATGTCATAGCCCGCGTCCAAGTATCCACGACAACATCACACACACACATGCCGCGGCCAAGAATCCGGTCATGTCACAAATATTTTCAAGTATCCACACAATATCACACACACACATTATTTGTAAGAATCCAAACTAGGTCATGTCACAAAAACGCGGTCAAGTATCCAATGGACAATATCACACATACCGGCTCGGACTCCTGCAATAAAAATGTAACAACAAATGCACGAGCAGAATCACAAGTAACCAAATACGCTTAAAATATTTTCAAAGACTTAATAGGTTAATCAAACGAACCATCATTTGTAAGCCAAACAAGAAGGTCAACCGCATTTCCGAATATCGGGGAATATATCAAACCGAACTTCCGAAACCATATTCACGTATCAAAGTCATTACTCGTCATAAAGTCATTTGCGAAAGTATCAAAGCGATTCGAGCCCTTCCTTGAAAGTTACGTTCGTAGTTTCGAAATCGTTTAAGAACAAATCTCTTTTGAAAACAAAACTCTTTGCAACCTTGAAAATTTAATCATACAAAAGTCATAAGGATCATAACTCGACCGCATTAAGGATACGAATACCAAGAAACAAATAAGAATCGTTTACACAACATTTCAAACTCAATCATATCAAAAACATACGAACCATAGCCTGACCATGCTAAGGATACCAACATCAAAAACAAATACGAATCATAAACATACTCGAAACTTAAGAATGGAGTTACCCCGAGGCACAAATCATGTCATACCTTAATCCCGTCTAAGACATGCCAAAAGAAAAGAAGGGTAAGCTTCACATACCTCGTCTATTCTCGAAGCTAATCCAATCTTACGTCGCGAACTTCCCAAGCTCTACAATATGCCATTAAGAATCAAATATTAGCTAAGAGCATTTAGGAACCCGATTCCAAACGAATACCAAATTCTACGTAAAATTGGGCAAAGATTTCCGTAAATACACCAACCCCGAGATTTCAACTCGCGAAATCATCAACAACAATACCAACAACCAAACTACAACATCAACAATCAATTCAAAATGCATTTCTAACATTAGTAGCTCTTTTTACATAACTTCACAAAAGATTCATAATATTCGACATACTTACTTCCCTCACTCACATTCAAACCAATATCAACGTTTATACATTCGATTACTAATCCAAAACCATACGGACAATATTCAAGAACGCTTTAAACAATTCACACAATTTTTCCAAACAACCAAAACCATATCCCAACTCACCCGAAATTGTCTCCAAACCCGAGAACAACACCAAACACATTCTTCCTTCCAAATTCATAATTTGCACCATTAATCCGCACATTAACAAGGCAATTCTCATAAGTATAAAAATTACATAAAATTGCATAAACTTCCAAATCATCCCATAACCAACATAACATTAACCATAATATTTCCAATTTCAAAATACTTCATAAACATTCCATATGGTGTTTGTCCCATATTTCCATCACAGTAACCATTTTATAACGATTTTACTGACTCCTTCTCCGTAAATAAACCAATATTAACACAAATAGAAAGAGATTCATACCTTTCCCTCGATAATAATGCTATATATTTACCTCCTCACCTTTGAACTTAAGCCATAAAGCCTCAATACGCAAGCTTTTGAAGCCGCAACTATACGCTGTCTGGATCGGAATTTGAGAATTATACGTGGTTTCGAGCTAAAAGTTAGTGGTGGAAGGTTGGGGAATTTTCTAGAATATTTAGAATGTTTTTGGTCTGATTTTTTTTGGCTGAAAATGAGGGGTTAAGCCCTTTAAAAAGCCGCCTCGAAGTCACCGTAGCAAAGATCGTAGCAGCCGACCCATCGAAAGCAATTATTGTTCATCCTAAAATTATTTCGAGACCTAAAACTTTTATATAATCGATCTCTTTATTTGCATACTGATATGTCCAAAACTCCATACAATCGTATAACTTATTCAACATCCCAAACTTTTCTTATTCCAAATTTACCCTTAACACTCCATACCAATGAAAAGATGAATATGCGACTTATGCATTGAGACAAAATCAACAAACTGAAATTGAAAGTCTTGTCCATAACTTGTCGCAACCAACTTAGAATATTCCAACGTACAAAGTACGGGGTATAAATACCGATCCGCAAGATCACACTAGATATGTCCTTGTACAATGAGATTCACGAACCTAGGCTCTGATACCAATTGTCACGACCCTAATTACCGATCGTGCGGGCACCTACCTTATTATCACTAGTAGGCAAACCCTTACCCGTTAACCCATTAAGCATTAGCCAATTTCAACTTCTTTAATCATTTATTAACAGTCAATAGATAAGTGAATGAATGAATAAATAAAACAAGTCAAAAATTAATAGATAATATGCTGAAGTCTTAACTATTACACCCCTAAGATCTGAAAGCCATTGTACATGGACTCTAACCAACAACGTCTAAAGAATGAATATATCCCAAATATAATAACAATAATGTCTAGAATAAAAATAGACATATGGAAAGAGAGATCTTCAGGTGGCATGCAATGGATAGAAGCTCACCCTCAGATCTGATCGAACAAACTAGCTTCAAGCTAAAGATGTAATCTGGATGAAATCTCTGGAACACAATCTGCACTCAAAAAGGGTGGAGCAAGGTAGTATCAGTGCAAACACTATGTACCGGTAAGCATCATAGTCCGACTAAGATCAGTTCACGTATATAAGCATAAAATCAAAAAGATAAACAAACTTAATACTTAATTCCAAGTTACAGAATATCCCATAACAGAGTCACAACCTAAGAGGAAGCTTCTAACCCACAAGTCTGTCAAGTTCCACTGATCTCACTTGATAATCACAAGCCCAAGTTCCTTCCCTAGGTAGAGTCACTAATCCACAATTTAACTTTCCAATGATCATATCTATACCAATAACAAGTTTTGGCAAACAAACCAAAATCGAACTAAACGAGCCATCTAATAATGCATTAAAATAAATGAGTGCAATACAAAATATGATGATTTGCAATGCAATGTAATGCAATGCACTGGGCAAATACACATTGTACACACATGCTGTTGATGTCATAACTCAGTAGTCATGACCTGCAGCGGACCCATGGTGTCTATGTACCCTCGTTCCGGATCCACTCCTCGGACCTGAGCCACAAATCCTCAGCCCCGGAAAGAACCTCGATCGCGGATCCACATCATGTACCACTCGTTTCGGAATGAACCTCGAACCACCAGCTCACAACTAGGCCACATCCTCACCCACGTGTCACACCCCAACTTTTGATAGGGCATGATGGGCACCCGACCCTTACTTAGGGCCGAGCGAACCCGTTGGTTCTCGTTATCCTCATAATCTTACTGGACTCTTAAATCATGAAATGAGTGCATAATGAAAGCTTTTAAAAAAAAAACACGCTTTTCGTCTTTCTCAATTCAAGTAAAATCGTGGAACATATGAAATTTGTAACATAATGCATAATGATACATCGACTTACTGCAGCCGCTACAAACCGACATGTTATATACGTGACTCACGTCGCAAAGTCTCTAACATAAATCAAGATACCATAACATGATACTCGACTCGGCAACACTCCGGAAGGAAATGGAGCTCGCCAATCCGAACCGGAACATCTTCTACTAATATCCTCTACTCATGCCGTATACACTGCGTGGCATGAAACGCGTCCACAAGCAGGACGTCGTACGAATAATGTACCGAGTATGTAAGACATGAATAACAACATAATATTGATATGAAAGGTAACATGGAATATGAGAGATAACCTGTACATCGGGATGCCTCGTAAGGCGGATGTCATGCATGCTTAGCTTTAAAAAAAAAACACTTTACACATATACATAGTACCATGCCCGGCCATTAAGGCTCCTGTCATATATATAGTATCATGCCCGACCATTAAGGCTCGGTGTTATAATCATTAGCACAGTCCGCGTCCGGGCCCACGTCCGAGGCAAGATCATAACATGCCCACCGCAATTATTGCACATCTACGTGCCATGCCCGACCGACTATAGTGCGTTGCAGTGAGAAAAATACATACATATATATAAAGCATGCATGAGAGCCCAATCAAAAGCCACAATTATATAGGAGCGACGTAAGGTCGGTAGCCTCCGATTATATTATGGAATAATCATCATCGCTTTACCTCACCTTAAAGGAACAATTATTATAAGGCGAGATCAACAACAATGAATAAAATCAGAAAATCATGAAATAATCTCAATAATCTCATAATAGTATTAACATCATAAGCTTTGGAATTTCTAGAATTTAAAATCATCATCATCATAGAAACATTCTCATCTTTAACATCGTCATTCATATTGTAAAAAAAACATGTCCGTTGTGGTTGTCATAAAAACTTATAGAATCATAAACTTTGACTCGGAAAATAGGGACGTGTTGGAAAATATTTATGGATTATCAAGAAAGAAGTCAGGCCTTTGAATCATAAACTCTATGAATCATAAATTTCTAGTTTTAGGGAATAAAAATATTTTTGGGAAACATTTATGGATTCACATAAAGGGATCATGAGACCATTATTGGTACAGGCGAAAACAAAGGATTTGCGCGAGAGTTCACTTTCCTTCCCGCGATGCGGAAGGAAAGCGCAATGTCCCGAGGCTTTTCCGCTTTTCGTTTTTCCTTCCGCAATGAATGTTTGGTTTTGAATGAGGAATCAAGGATCGGATTCTTGGCCTTTCGGGGTGACATAAAGTCGTTAACCCCCGAATAGTTTATGGAATTCATATCGAGTCCAAAGGATTCATCGATGACGATGAGTGAAATAATGTCTTAAAACCATCAAACGACAAAACCTTAAGATTTCAAATACAAAGCATAAGAATGAAACGGAATTTGTTATGGAACGTTCGTGTTTACGTACTAATTGAATTCATCAGAGAGGATTCATGCCTTTAGAAGAAATGGACTAGCCTTAACATACCTGTTCAACCTCTTATCGGCTACGCTTATGTGTCCGAGCTCATAAGTCTAAATTTAAGAGGATTCACACTAACGTTAGCCTCTTTATCACACACTTGTATCAAGTTTCAACTACACTATTTTATCCATTTAGAATATGAAAAAGTCGGGCAGCATTTCCCTGTTTATATACTAGCCCGAATTCTCAATTCAACAACCAATAATAACAATAATGATACCAACAACAAAAACATCATTTCCCATATTAACGTATTCCATAGAACAGCCCATATGGTGTTTATTCTATATTTCCATCACATAGCCATTTTATAGTGATTTTAACCCTTCTCCGTAAATAAATTGAAATTAATATTAATAAGGAGAAATTCATACCTTATTCTTTATAGAGCAGCAATATCTTCAATATTCACTTTGAATCCAAGCCAATTCCACCGCAAAACAATACTACAATCGCAACTGCACGTTACCCGGACCTCGATTAATACTCCGTCACTTGGAATTACTCAAAACCCTCATTTTTATGATGTATATTTACTCTCTCTCTTGTTGCTGAATTTTTTGGAATATTTGGGGGAATTTTAGTGCGAGAAAATGGGGTTTTTGCCCTTATATAGGTGCCAAAGTCGGCATCAACGTAGCACCGCAACCTTTGACAACCGTAGCATGTCTTTAACGATTCTAACCGTTCATCCGCGGAAATTATTTCAGACCTAAAACTTTTATACACCGATCTCTTTATTTGCATACTTGGATATGTCCAAAACTCCATACAGTCTGTATAACTTATTCAACATCCCAACTCAGCGAAACTTATTTTATTTCTTTCCGATTCGTTTAACCTTCAACCTTCGCGGCACTTACTCATCACTTGTTGCACATAACATAAACACTTATAACTTCAACATAATCCTGTCCTTTGAGCTTATGAGACTAACCTATGATGCATCTCAACGCACGAAAATACAGGATGTAACAACCTTCCCCCCTTTTTGAACATTCGTCCTCGAATGTTAAAATAAGACGAAACTCACGTCATAGTCACTATCCACTCTTCCATTCTTATTCAAAACCTTCTTCGTCTCGTGATATCATCACTTTGTTCTATATATCTCATATGTTTACTATGTCCTTCTTACTATCTCTCTTGACTAATCTTGTCGTACTCTCACTCTCTTCCTTATCTGCTTCTTGGTTATCATATCTTACCATAGACAATTCTATAACCTTTATCACCTGTCACTTTTCTTTTTTTTCTCTCGTAAAAATCGTAATGCCATGAGAACACAATTCCACCGCTAGTACCCATTCTTTTGAACTCGTAGCATCGTCATCCTTTCCGTTCCCTTCTATAGCGACTGGGTCGATCATTGCGGTATTTTATTTTCCAGTTGGTATAACACCGAAATTTCCTTTCACCCTACGCTTTACTCGATTCTCTCTTTTCTTTTTCTTTTTAATAAAGAGGTCCTTATGCTAAGCACTATCGGTAATTCGTATACTTACACAGGAATATCTTGAATCCCTCCTTCAATGATCTTCTTCCTTTAAATCTATCATAATCGATGCACCATTGCATCATTTTCTACGACCTAATCATTCGATTGTCATTTCGCGACTGTTTTGTAGTCTCCCGTTTCTTGGGTGATCATACCATAGTAAGCATCATTATTCCAATATCTTGTCAATCTTTGTCCCCTTCTTGGAATATTTTTCAATTTCTTATCTTCCTCACGAATTATTTTCAGTCCAACCTCGAAAGATACCCTTCAACCACTCTTATTCCTTTACTGACCAACCCTTAGATCTTATTGAACTCGCTTCTACAAAATTCTCACTTCAAACTACATCTGTTTTTCATATCTGGGTGCGTTTAGAATCTTTGCACTCTATTCAGTCGCTCCCTCCTTATGAGTCTTACCTTACGGTGCCTTTAAAACAAAACTACACTTCGATCTTCAATCCGTACTTTCAATCTCAAGTCTAATACGTTCCTTTCATCGATTCACTTAACGGCATATCGAATTGTATAACGATAACAACTATACCATTTCCGTATAACTCCACGTTTTGTTTTAGGTCTATACTTGTTACATCTTAGGATTCATCGTTTCAATCTCTACCCTTATATTTTCCTTACTCGCTTCCCCCTTTAGGGGTCTCACTGGTACTATTCTCAAATCATTACCTTACTTCCAGCCTTGAACTCACGTATCTTTTTCCTCAATTCCCTTATTGTCTTGCATCATATTCATGCCATTTCTGCAGTTTATAGCCGATGAATTCATGTGTGTGAAGTCTTAACATACTCATCTTGCAATTACGTAACCCGTGGCCAACACGGACCCCAAGCAAGGATGTACTTTGCTTATCTCAACCGTTAATTATGGTCGATGCCCTACATCCGCTCCAATTAACAGCTACTGTCCCCATGGGATACTCAAAATAATAGTATGTCTAACCGTACGTACCATCCATGTAGTGTCACTTATCTACATTCTTCAATAGTCGGCACATTCAGCAGTAGCCATCTTCCCTTTTCTTTCTATCTCAAGTTATTTCTCTCTTTCCCCGTAATTGACTTATAGCAACCGTAAACGCATTTCCTTAAACCGCCATCTATCTTATCAAGGATCTAAGTCTCGTAACTAATGCCCTTTGTATCTCATACTTTTTTATTCTTGTGTTGTACTCAGCATTGATTTCGAAACCAATCATAATCATATCTTTACTTGTCATTGGTGATAGCCTTACTTTATCGCTTCATCGTCATGTGGTGAACTCATAACTTATAGCCACATTTTTCTTTCCGACTTATTCCTTTATGTACTTTACTTGTTAAATGTTTAGTATAGGGTATCAAGTAGGAGACGCATCTTCCTTTCTCATAATACGACTACTTAAGCTTGTGTACTTCACATGTTTCCTTTTCTTTCTATACCCATACTTACTCCGTTTTATAATTAATCCTTTATTCCTCGCACATAAAGAACCCTATTACACTTACCACATAAGTTGTCTTACCAAATATATTCACATTCGTTATAAACCTTCGTATTCTATGCCTAGTCTCTCATGCTATTACTTCATTTTACTAATAGACTATTTAGTCGTTCATCTTCACTTGTGCTTATCCATCCCAAATATCATTCGTGATCTCACTCCTATTTGCTAGTTAACCTTTCTCTTTTTAAATCATATTTTAGTACTACCAATCTTCCCAATTTTCTCTGGTATTTCTCTTTATCATAAATACACTTCCGTGTAATCATCCTTAGCTTCCTCTTTCCTTCCACTTCTGGTTATCTTTTAATGCTTCCTTTTACTTTTGCACTCTAGTTCGTCCTTGGCCTTCTTTGATCTCAACTTCGATATGTTCTATTTAGCTTAGCTTAACGATACTTTTCATAGCTTGCCTTGTGTCCTTTCACTCTTATCATTCCTTAACATTCCTAACTCGAGTTGCCTTGCACTTGCCCCAATTTATACGCAATATCATAGACGTATGTCCGCTTCGCTTATCATACCTTTGGCCTAAACTCTTCACGTAGTCCCTTCATATTGTATCACCTTATTAACGCAACCCTACTATTCCCCTCAATCCAACTTGTATACAAATATCTCCATAGCTTCGACATCATAATATGTCAAGATTAGGCCGTATCTATATCTTGATACTCACTTTTTAACTTGACTTAAATGTATAACTAATCCCATAATCCTTTCGATACTTTAATACCTTTGAATTTGTTACAATAACCTTCTCTTCGTATAACTCACCTTCCTCACGCGAGATCATTCTTGGTCATGCCAAATCCCTAAAGCTCTTCTAAAGCAACACATCCCACTTATTGTCTATTTACGATATTTCCTTTTCACGTTTTCTTCTGTTAGATGTACCTAACCAAATGACCTGATTTTGAAAAATCCCAAGAGTCTCCTTTATAATTCTTACTATCAAAACTCGTACGACAAATACACAGACAATGCCTCACGGTATATATATATACATATATATACGACATATCCCACCACCCAGGGCTCCCAATTTTGGGTAAAAGAACAAAGATATCAAAACTTACCATATATCACACCTCGAGATGTACACGATCCTTTGCGTCTGCCGTTATACCTTCTTGTTTACCTTCCCTTTTCATTCTTGAAGCACTACATCTCAATCATATAGGCAATATTCTTACCTTACACGATATACGTCATCCTTCGTGCCATTGCTTACCTTTGCCCAGATTCATTCAATTGTTCAGGTCACAAACTTATGGCCAACTTATCATCAAGAGATACATTTAATCAATTCCTCTACTTGTACTTACACTCACTTACCTCTATGTCACCGATCCATTATCAGAATATATATATATATATTCGATCAACGTAACCTCAACGAAGTGACTTACCTCACGTGACTTCCCATATCATCACTCACTTTCTCCCGTCGAAACGTGCTTCCGCCGAATTCAAAGGTTACTATAAGAATCTCATTTCCTATGACTTGGCTCTATCGCACGATCTTATATGTGAAAGGAGAGTAACCACCCTAGATACCCCGTAGCCTCCTGTTTAAAAATGTGGCGCGCTTCACACCATAAACAGGACTCTACTGGACACGACTTTGTAGATAACCCCTAGAGACGAATGCTCACGATACCAATTTGTCACACCCCAACTTTTGATAGGGCATGATGGGCACCCAACCCCTTACTTAGTAATACGAGCGAACCCGCTAGTTCTCGTTATGCTCATAATCTTCTTGGACTCTTAAATCATGAAATGAGTGCATAATGAAAGCTTTTAAAAAAAACATGCTTTTCGTCTTTCTCAATTCAAGTAAAAATCAGAACATATGAAATTTGTAACATAATGCATAATGATACATCGGCTTACGGAGCCGCTTACAAGACCGACATGTTATATACGTGACTCGTCTACAAAGTCTCTAACATAAATCAAGATACCATAACATGATACTCGACGACGCAACACTCAAGGAAATGGGTCGCCAATCCGAATCGAACATCTTCTACTAATATCCTACACTCATCGTATACACCGTTGGCATGAAACGCGGCGTCCAGCAAGGGACGTCGTACGAATAATGTACCGAGTATGTAAGACATGAATAACAACATAATATTGATATGAAAGGTAACATGGAATATGAGAGATAACCAGCCGTACATCGGGATGCCTCGTAAGGCGGATGTCATGCATGCTTAGCTTTAAAAAAAAAACTTTACACATATACATAGTACCATGCCCGGCCATTAAGGCTCGGTGTCATATATATAGATCATGCCCCCGCCATTAAGCCGGTGTTATCATCATAGCTCGCGTCGGACCTCCAGCGTCCGGGGGCAATATCATAACATGCCCACATTTGCGTGTGCATATCTACGTGCCATGCTCGGCCGACTATAGCGCGCGGTGTGAGAAAATACATACATATATATAAAGCAAGCATGAGAGCCCAATCAAAAGCCACAATTATATCGGAGTGACGTAAGGTTGGTAGCCTCCAATTATATTATGGAATAATCATCATCGCTCTATCTCACCTTGAAGGAACAATTATTATAAGGCGAGATCAACAACAATGAATAAAATCGAGAAAATCATGAAATAATCTCAATAATCGCATAATAGTATTAACATCATAAGCTTTGGAATTTCTAGAATTTAAAATCATCATCATCATAGAAACATTCTCATCTTTAACATCGTCATTCATATTGTAAAAGCATGTCCGTTGTGGTTGTTATAAAAGCTTATAGAATCAAAAATCTTTGACTCGGAAAACATTTATGGATTCACATAAATTTCTAGTTTTTGGGAATAAAAATATTTTTGGGAAACATTTATGGATTCACATAAAGGGATCATGAGACCATTATTAAGTAACCGAAAACAAAAGATCACGGGAATTCGCTTTCCTTCCGCGATGCGGAAGGAAAGCTCAATGTCCCGAGGCTTTCGCGTAACTCGTTTTCCTTCATGACAATATTCGTCGAGGCCGGTTTTGAATGAGGAATCAAGGATCAGATTCTTGGCCTTTCGGTGACATAAGGTCGTTAACCCCCGAATAGTTTATGGAATTCATATCTAGTCCAAAGGATTAATCGATGACGATGAGTGGAATAATGTCTTAAAACCAATCAAACGACAAAACCTTAATATTTCAAATACAAAGCATAAGAATGAAATGGAATTTGTTATGGAACGCTCGTGTTTACGTACTAATTGGATTCATCAGAGAGGATTCATGCCTTTAGAAGAAAGGGACTAGCCTTAACATACCTGTTCAACCTTTTATCGTCTACACTTATGTGTCCGAGCTCGTAAGTCTACATTTAAGAGGATTCACACTAACGTTAGTCTCTTTATCACACACTTGTATCAAGTTTCAACTACACTATTTTATATTCCGTCGAAAATGGGGGCTATTTCTCTGTTTATATGCCTAGCCCGAATTCTCAATTCAACAACCAACAATAACAATAACGATACCAACAACAAAAACATCATTTCCCATATCAACGTATTCCATAGACGACCCATATGGTGTTCGTCCCATATTTCCATCACATAGCCATTTTATAATGATTTTACAAATTTCCTTCTCCGTAAATAATAAGGAGAAATTCATACCTTATTCATATTAATAAGGAGAAATTCATACCTTATTCTTGATAGAAAGAAAGAATATCTTCAATATTCACTTTGAATCCAAGCCAATTCCACCGCAAGACAATACTACAATCGCAATTGCACGTTACCCGAACCTCGATTAATACTCCGTCACTTAGAATTACTCAAAATCCTCATTTTTGTCACACCCCGATCTTACTAGGGTGTGATGGGCACCCGACCCCGTAACCGGAGCCGAGCGAACCCACTGACTCTTTCTACGTACCAATTTTTTTGAAATCTCTATGTCAAGTATACATAACAAGACTATTATTTGAGGTATTCCTTTGTTGCTTAGAATCAAATAAAATATGTAACTATACGAACTTGTATCGTAGTGGGCCGCTCGACTCAGAACCCACGACTCACGTACGCAAAGTCTCTAGTAATCGAAATCCTGGTACATGTGCTATGACTTCGGCTACGCTCAGGGCCAAGTGGAGCTTGCCAACTTCGCCGGAACATCTTCTATAAGGACCTCTACTACGTCGGGGTACACAACGCGGCATGAAACGCGAGCGCCCGCATGAAGGGCGTCGGTCAATAGTAAAAATGCAGTGTGTAAGACATGGAAAGTAACATAAACAAGAATAGATAATAGATAATAAGTGGCAACATGCACGGGGTCATATATTGAGATAAGAAAGTAACTTTGTGCATAGAACACCTTTCGGGGCGGATATCATGCATGCTGATTTTCCTTTGGAAACAAAACATTTCTTTTCATAGGCATAGAAAAGAGAATTTATATCCATGATATCATAACTGGCATAGTATATCATAGTATC
>NW_026717320.1:0-15058 GCF_029784015.1 Lycium ferocissimum | reverse complement strand
CCGCGGTACGGACGTCTTGTTCGGTGATCGCGCGTCTAGGACACCTATCCTGGCTTGTTGGAGAGCTCCCTTTATTCGGGCCTACATTTTGGTATATATTCTCCCGTTGTGTATGTATTTGTGTATTCGGGGGTACGGCGGGGCCTTGTCCCGTCGTATGATTACGTTACTGTTTAGAGGTACGTAGACATAGATGTGGGTTATGTACGGTTTGGTTCGGATGCGTTGAGTAAGTTGTGTTTGGGCGGCCCATCCGCCGTAGTGACGACCTTATCGGGCTGCGTGTATGTATCTTTGACATGTTATGTATATTATGATAGCCTTGCGGGGAAACACGTACTTTATATTGGTTTGTATGCGTCAGTTTGGAGCCATGTTTGATTTTTATGAATGTATGAGTCGGTTGTATGCCGAATCTGGTTAATGAGCGTGTAGGGGTGCCCAGCTCGGGCACTAGTCATGGCCTACGGGGTTGGGTCGTGACACTTACCTTGGCCCTACTCAGAAACTTTGATCCGGTACAAATCGTTCCAATGGTAGTTGGGGAAGTTATTCTTATGGTTGTTCTCCCAGAGGCTATTCCATGGCATCCATACCATATACAAATGTACAAATTATATTGACTCTCCCAGACTTGCCACTATTCTCATTTGACCCTCGTTCTTCAAATACCATCAATCTGGGATTACGCAAATGGTCATCTCCCAATATTTGTCTATCCACCCTGTTCAGTGCGCTCCCTCTGGATCTCAGACAGATCTGTCTCTATAGAGGACATAACTTCCAATGGATCTGTCTCGATAGAGGGCACATTCTCCAGTGGGTCTATATTATAAGAATGACTGACTCTGGAAGCCCCTGGACCATCAGCCTTCTTCCTCATAGAAGACATCTCACAATTTCAAAACAATTAGGATTAGTATTAGAAATATTAAACCCTATGACTTAGATCTATCGCACGATCTAGAATAGAAAAGAAGGTAACCATCCTAAATGTCCTGCAGCCTCCTGTTTATAAGTGTGGCGCGCAACACACCCATAAACAAGACTCTACTAGACACGACTTGTAGACAATCCTAGGACAGAACTGCTCTGATACCACTTTTGTCACGACCCAAACTGGAGGGCCATGATGGACACCTGACCGTACTAGTCAAGTACCATCCAACATACATCTGTGACATCAACATAAACATAGGTAGGCCGATAGGGCTATCATATGACTGTCAATAGACTCATAAGGAAAGTATGCCTGTATCAAATAATCTAAAAGACTCATCTGTATGAATATGTTGGACATACTGTATGAGCCGATAAGGCCATCATAGCCATTTGTGACAACATATGAACTCTCAAGTCTGGACATCATCTGACTGTACATAACTGTTGACAAGCCTCTACTAGAAAACATAACATAACGTGGCCGGGACAGGGCCCCGCCACACCCATACATAAGTGCATACATTAATATACATAAGACCATGCTGACTCCTGATATCTCCGGAACAAATGGAGTGCATCAACCTTAGATGGATCACCAACCTTTATCTCGGGACCTGCGGGCATGAAATGCAGCCCCCCCAAGTAGTAGGAGAGTCAGTATGAATAATGTACCGAATATGTAAGGCATGGAAACAGTATCTACATAAGCATCATGAAAGGAATCTAAGACATGATAATCAATCTGTGGATCTAAATATATATGTATGACTGTATACCTGAAAGTGTCTGCATAACTGAAAGTGCCTCTGAGGGCGTATGATATGCATGCTTTCTTTCAAAAATCATATACATGTATCATAATATAAGTGTTAGTGTTGTGGAACGTACAAGCCAATCAATAAATGTTAGTGCTGCAGAACGTGCAGTCCGATCCATATATCATATCATCCCGCGTCTGGGCAAACATCATAACATACCCACTGCAGTGGTGTGCACAACTACGTGCCGTACCCGGCTGACTATAGTATGGCTCGGTGTGAGAAAATAGCTATACATATATATAAAAGCATGAATGACTAGTGAAGTACCACTCTGAACTTTGGAACTATAGAATGAACTATGCCTGAATGTACATACGAAGCCAAAGGTACGAGTATCTCTCTAGCATTTAGGAATAGAATTTTTTGGAACTTGATCGTTTATTTCTTTCATTCGTATCATAAGGATCATGCCAAAAATGAAAGAAAGGGATAGTCTTAACATACCTGGTCTTAGCTCAACGGCTCAAGAACTCAACTCGTATCTGCTTGATGATCTATATCTGACAACAATGATACTATCGTTAATTATACAAACGATTCTCTTAATCGTATAACAAAAATTTAACTTATCCTAAAATAAAACGGGCAGCATCTCCCCGTTCTTCTCATTTTCCCAAACACCATATATCAACAACAACAACCAGAACAATCCAGCAAGTATATACATCAATAAAAATACCATGTACGAACAACAAATCATAAACATTTCACGACGAACGACAAGCCCGGATACGATTATCAAACACACTTCTCCAATTTTTCTTTCCTTCAAAATACATATCAATGACAAAAAAAACCAATATAATTAAGTTACTCCAACAATTTCCAGCCACTACACAACCTAAAGATATACCTCAAATCAGCCCACATAACAATAATAACACGTTATACGATTACGGTATGTTTCCGTACTTTCTCATTTAGCAACTTAGCTATGATCTAAATTTACTAAAATTCATCTAGATGAGGAGAATTTTACCTTATTTGCCAAGAAATCCTCTTCTTCCACCTTACTTCACTTCAAAGAAATATTTGATTTGCTATTATCCAGAGGAAATCGATGTTAGAATCGTGAAATCAATGAAGAAGTAATCACGGTTGATACATCGTAAACATCTTACCTTGAAGCTTTTGAGATTGAAGTTGAACTCATGGAAGAGGCTGTCCAAGAAAGATTTAACTTGCGGGAGATTATCATGTATATCCCAAGACTTAACATATACATATAGAGTGCTGTAAAATTTGCTTCCGGTCTTCTAGTTCCTTTTAACGAAATTTTGCACACTAATGGTCAGAAATGAGATCAATATTGTTGCCAAACTTTCCTTTAGGACTTGTCTCACTAACGTGAGAATCTGGTGCATATATATACAAATATGTCCTAGATAATTATCATTAACTAGAGGTATTAAATATACCCTTCCCCTTGGACCCACACTATTCAATATAGATTTATTGTACATCCTTATCCAAAACAAATCTGCCACCAATAGGTCCCACAAAGTGCCATGTTCAGGTGTCGTCCCTTTGCCACATGGATGAGGTGTTTCCACTCACCACTTATACATAGATGTTATTTATTTTCTGGTCTTCTACTAAAGTTTTTCATTAGATCAATTACACACATAATTAACTTCTTAATCGCAATTTACTTAAACAATAATTATTTTCGACACATCTCATATACTCATTATCATGATCATGTGATATAACACTAGTCCACAGCCTCATTTCCCACATATAAAATATTACTTCCAATCATTGTCGTCACACTTTTTCATCTTAAATCATTTCGGGACTTCATTCCTTGTATACACCGAGTTCTTAATTTTTATGCTTGAATATGACCAACTTCTCCGGGCTCGGGTAAAGTTGCTCGTGTTGGACGTTTCAATTTCGTGGTCCAAAATATGGGATATTATAGCTTGGACCGTATTTCATTCAAATAAATTTTGAACCTCGACGAAACTTATTTTCTTTAATTTGTTTGACTTCTAATCCTTACGATACATCTATACCATCAATCTAACCACCTATAAGCTTGGGGGATAACCTCATTTTTATTACTAATGTCATTTAACTTGTACATTTTCCAATGCATAAAAACACGGGATGTACCAAATTTTCTCGCAAGTTTTTCACTCTACTGCACAACAATTCATCCGAGGCCTTACAAACACAAACAAAACATGCACATTAATGTAAAACACCATACGGACTCACCCGTAGCCTCAGAATCCCCAACGGAGACCTAATTTCCTACGTCACCCCCCAATGGACTCAACACAACCAAACTATAATCACAAACAAGACAAGTTTTCCATTCTTAGACTTCTACATTGAGTTTCTATTAGCTCGGTCTACCTTTGGAAAGGTTCTATTAGAAGGGTGATCATAGATTTTCCATAATGACAGGGAAGGTCGTTACAAGTTACTTGTGCAAGATAATGGTATATAATGAGCTTAGTACAGATTTAAGGAGGAACTGTTATGCGAGAGATCTTTATAGTGATCAGTTAGGTTCCGACGGACTTTGCTCGATGAGATATTCAGTGCTATGGTTCTTGTATTGTGATTTGAAGGTTTAAGAAGACTTGGAACTAGACAAGTTGGCTATCGGTAAGGTCAGTCTTGATGGAATTGCGTAAGGATCTCAGATGATCAAGGATTCTTTTTGGCGAGAGTAAGTCATGGTTTTAGGCTTGTGGTGTGTGTATTCATGTGTTTCTATGAAATCGCAGTGTGGAAAATGACTTTAGCAAGTGCGAAGGAAAGGTTAGCGGAATCAGATTATCGTCTCGGTTTAGAATGGGATATGGTTTGTGGCCATGTTTCAAAGGATTGTGTTGGTTTGGGAAAGTGTTGTGGGGCCTATTGATCGCATTCAAAGTTGCGGTTTTATCAAATCAGAGATTTTAAGCAAAAGCAATTCATTTATTCAAGGATTAGTTGTGAGAGAAATTCGAATATGGAGATATGAGAATTGGAGCTTGAGCTAAGTTTAGAGAGTTGTGATTGGTAAGTGAGTGAGCAGGTTCT
Organism: Lycium ferocissimum; assembly: GCF_029784015.1. Taxonomy (NCBI): domain Eukaryota; kingdom Viridiplantae; phylum Streptophyta; class Magnoliopsida; order Solanales; family Solanaceae; genus Lycium; species Lycium ferocissimum. The sequence goes on along the minus strand of NW_026717320.1, from coordinate 10,256 downwards.
TCTGAAGGTTACACCCAGGTAGAGTGTTATACAACGTGGGAAGTAGGGAAAGTAAGCCTGTGGTGTATTGGCCTGTTTGAAACTATCCGTTATATCGATCCCTTATTTTATGAGTTAGTTTTTTCACCAGACCGGTCAGGTGTTCATCCGGTCTTTCATGATTCTCTGTTAAAGAAGCACAATTCTGATGGTTCCTATATCATTCGTTGGGTTTCAATTTTGGTTCGATAAGAATATTTCCTATAAAGAGAAGTTTGTTATGCATTCTATATATCCTATTGTTGCAGACTCATGTATCTTTCCCCTTTCTCTTCCTTGTCAGTCAAGGACAAGCGATTGTTTAATTGATATCTGATGTAATGACCCATTTGGTCGTTATTGCTTTCTTCAACAATTTTGACCCTTTCCCGAGCTTTGTTAGCTCACCTTTGACCCGAGGGGACCGCTGGCACACTTTCTGAGGTATTTAGATAGGATTTGAGAGACTTTTTGGGAGATTTTGGCTTAAAGCGAAAAAGAGTTGACTCAAGTTGACTTTTGGGTAAACGGATCTTTTTTGAAAATTCGTCCATTCGAGAGGTTTGGATGATCTTTTAAAACTTTTGCATTTATTTGGTTCGGTTCTCAATGCACTCGGGTGCCTTTTGGGACTTGGGTTGGGAAGTTAATGTTGAGGTGTCGGGGGTTGACTCAGTCAATGAGATCTTCGTTGGGAATTTTGAGGCCACAAGTGTATTCGTAGCGTGTTTTTATGTGTGTATGTGTATGTGGTATGTAAGCAGATACCCTCGGGTGATAGTTAAGATTTGGGGTTGAGATTGTGATTATTTGGGGAATTCAGGTTCTAGTGCTCGCTATAGCGGCACTAGTACCGCATCAGCGGCACCGCTATAGCGGTGGACTTGCCGCCACATCGGCATAGTGTAATGTTGGCTAACCGCCACAGCGGCATAGTGTATCGGACTGATTATTTCATTAACTGAGTGTTAAAAGCCCTAAGTCCCTCATTCTTTATGATTTCGACTTTAGAATTTTTGAGAGCCTTTCAAGGTGATTCATGGGGGAAACTCTTAGTTGTAAGTTCTTGTCACGACTCAACTAAAGGGCCATGACGGGCACCCAGAAATAACCCACCGAGCACCTCTGAGCATACATCTCATAATCATTTCTAGGTGGACCACAAAAATAGCTCATGCGTATCACCAATGACTATGCCTACAAGCATAAGCCGACAAGGTTGCCAAAATACAATACAACAATATGAACTGATAACGATATGGGGCTTCTAGCTACACACATCTATCTACGAGCCTCTATATAGAATACAGGAATCCATGAAGATGTGTAGGACTCCGCCATGCCCAATTATACATATACACAAGAGTAGTACTAATAAACTGCAGCTCTAAAGCAACTGGAGCGCTTTTGAAACTTCGCTGATGAAGCTCCTAAGGGTCTGGTCGGTCTAGCTGTCTACTTGCAGGCATGAACGCAGCGTCCACAAGAAAGGACGTCAGTACGAATAATGTTACTTAGTATGTAAGGTATGAATAACCATATAACTCGAGATATGGAGCATAACATGATATAAAGAGATAACCTGTACATCTGATTGCCTCGTAAGGCGGATACCATGCATTCTTAGCCTTTTTAAAGAAAACATTTTTCATACATATAATACATAATAATTCAGGGCCCGATCCATATATCATCATTAGCCCGCGTCCGAGGTAATCATCGCGCGTCGCCCACTAGTGGTGCTGCCAGGCCATATAGGCACGGTGTTATTATCATTATCCATAAGTCGGCCACCGTAGTGGTGTTGCCCTGCCATATAGGCATGGTGTTATTATTATTATCCATAATCCACCTACCGTAGTGGTGCTGCCCATCCATATAGGCACGGTGTTAGAAAATACATACATATACATCAAGCATGCATGAAAGACCAATTAAAAGCTATAACTCTATCGGAGTGACGTAAGGTTGGTAGCATCCGATTATATTATGGAACAATCATCATTGTTATATCCCACCTTGAAGGAACAATGATCATAAGGTGAGATCAATAACAATGAATAAAATCAAGAAAATCATGAAATAAACTCTATAATCTCATAATAGCATCAAAACCATAAGCTTTGGAATCTCTTGAATGGGATCATCATCATCATCATTATCATCATATGAAATATCTATCTTTAGCGATATAAGAACTTTGAGAATCATGAATTTCTAGCTTTGTGGGAAAAAGGATATTATGGAAAACATGTATGGGTTCATAAGAAAAGAATCATACCTTTAGAAAGAAAGGGACTAGAATCATGTCCTCCTAAGCTCGTAAATCTACAGTCAAGAATATTCATACTATTGTTAGGCTTATCTTCATATGCTTATCTTAAGCCTTCAAATTAAATCCTCTTAGAATCTGCCAGAATTCGGGCAGGATGTCCTCTGTTTATATCCCTAGCCCGAAATCACAATACCAGCAAAACAATAATAATAGCAACACCAATATCAACAAGATCATCATCAACATCAATATTCTCAATAAAACACCCCACACGATATTTCCCCAATTTCTCAACTAATCACTAGACTTTACGAAGCTTTAACAGCTAAATTTCCATGATACAATTCATAATATCCATAGTAAAGAATATCCTTACCTCAATCAAGGTTGGTAGAGCTTGAAATCTTATTTATCTTCGGCGGCCTACTTTGATTTGTCGAGATTCGTTGCTTAGAACATGAACTGCAAGACCTTATACGCTTCCTGAGCCTAAATCTCGGGGTATCACTTGATTTGTTCTAAAATTTTATGGAGGAAGTTGGGAGAATGTTCTAGGGGGTTAGGGAACGTTTGGGGAGGTGGTTGAATGAAAATAAGGGGTAAATCCCCTTTTTATATTGTTCTAGGGTCGTTTTGCACCGACTTAGAACTTTTCGCACATTGTAGCGCGCGTGTGGCGCACTGTAGCTGCGCATTTCTGCTCTGCCCGCCTAACTTGCAATGTACATAATTCTCTAGTCTGACTTCTTATCGACGAGCGATTTTTTGAGTTGAAAACTAGACTTCATGAACTTCATTTTAGGCTTTTACTTTATCTCAAATCTTGTAACGACCCTTCTGGTCGTTATGGAAATTTAGGACTCCGTGGGAAATTTCGTGGCCGCGGTTCGATTCGTAGGGCGTTCTTTTGTATGTATGCATGTTGCATTTTGTGTTTTAAGGCCTTGGATAAAATGGGGGGTGGTAGGGGAAAAACTGGACAGAAAACGACCATACTGCCCAAAATGTACCGCTACAAGGCGGGTTTACCGGCTGGCATCGTTGTAGCGGTAACTCGGCTGCCTTTCAAGTGCCAACCATTTCTTTGGTGGCCGCTGTGGGGAAAGGTTTACCGCTATGGTGGTACCGCTATAACGGTGAATCGATCACCATAGCGGTCAGTTGATAAAGTGATGGACCGCTATAGCGGTCATATGACCGCTATAGCGGGACCGCTACAGCAGCGTAGCGACCGTCGCAGCGGTCGACGGGAAGCAGAATTTGGGGTTTTAATGCCTTAGTTTTATTTTCTCATTCATAACACCCCAACACACTTCCCAACAAACACTTAGAAAGAAATTCCAAGCTAGGGCAAGACAATCTCTTGAGGTAAGTTCCATTGCTTCCATTCTATCATTCGTTTTCCCTCCATGATTATAATTATCCTCATGGGTCTTTAATGGTGAAATTGAATTAGAAACCCTAAAATATTAATGGAACTTCTAAACTTGTTAGGTTACGATTATTATCGCTTAGTTATCATCTAAATGCATTGGTTAGTTGTTCTTGATCGTAAATTGAACATTTAGAGACATAAGATAAGTGATTGGAGACCTAGGGTTATATAAAAATGGTGTCTTGCCATAGAAAACTGCTTGTAATGGAAATATTGATGAGTGTTGTTATAAATTGATGATTAATGGTTACTATGAGTCTAAATAGGTTGATTATCACCTAGAAAATCATCCAACCCTTGGAATGGGGTAAGGGAAGGGTATTTTTGCATTGGAACTTGTGATTGAGTATTATAACTCATTGGGTCCCCTATTTCTAGACTTTGAGCATTCTGAGGCTTTGAGGAAAGAAAAAGTTGTAGTAGAGTGACTTGCATTAATCCAGCTCTGCTTTGAGTTAGGTTACGGTTTACTTGAGTTTGACTTTGGTTAGTTGAATGTATGTTTGTGATTTCATTAGGAGAAAGCATGTCTAGTATTCATTACATGATACGGTGTGGTTAAGCTCCTATGTGTTTATGATTGAATGTTGTGTAGGCTATATGCCATTATTCCTGTGTGATTTACTCTGTAGTGGTTGTATTGTGATGAGAAGTTAATATAGTCTTCTCGAGAGTATTGTGACATGAAAGATGAGGTGAATAGGGATATTGGGAAGGTATAACCAGACACATATGTGGCCTAGATTATAAGCTCGTGGTCTGAGGCTAGTTCCAAAAATGAGAGGTTATTGTTATATCCCGTGTTCGAAGTTCGTTCCGGAGCAGAGGTTGCGCTCAGGTCCAAGGAGCATTCCAGAACGAGTGGTACATGGACACCATGGGTCCCCTGCAGGTCATGACTACTGAGCTATGACATCAGATAGCATGTGTGTACAGTGAGTGGGGGAATAGTGTACTTTTATCTCCGTGGTAGTTAACGTGTTTGTGATTCTTGGCAATCCGGTGATTTGTATTGTTTGTCTGTAGTTTACTTGTTGGGATACATTGATATTCGTGTACGATTGATTCGCTTGTTTATTTTATTGATTTCGTATGATATGCATGATACTAATCTTTGTCAGCCTATGATACTTATCGGTACATAGTGTTTGTACTGATACTACCATGCTGCATTCTTTGAGTGCAGATTTTGATATGGAGACCGCTACTCGTCCTCACATCTAGCGTGGAGGAGATTTGCTGACAGATTTTAGGGTGTGTTTCTTCTCATGCCATGCCGCCCGAGGATCTTCTACTTATAATGTGCTTTCTTTTCTGGACATTATGGATATTCATTAGATAGATTTCAGTTCTTAGATGTGTTTCGGCTTAGAGTCCTATACGATGACTTTCAGATTTTTGGCAATCTGTAATAGTTAGACTTCCGCACTTGTTTTAGTATTTTATGGCATGACTTAAGCAGTTTATTTGATGCGTGAATGAGTATAATCGTTTGACTTGTTTAATATAAAATCAGACTTGAATGAATAGAGATCTTGTGTGTTGGGTCGTGACATAGTTGGTATCAGAGCTTTAGGTTCGTCGATCTCATCGTACCAGGACATGTCTAGCAGAGTCTTGTAGATCGGTACGGAGACGTGTGTACTTATCTTCGGGAGGCTGCCGGACACTAGGAAAACTCCCTTTTTTCTTTCTCCTTTCATGCTACTTAATTCCAATTGGTATCTGCTGATTCAAATTGGTATCTGATTGTCCTTCATTCTCTCGCAGATGGCGAGAACAAGCGCGGCGGCAGCTAGAGGAAGAGGTGGGGGCCGAGGAGCTGGCAGAGGGGCGGCCCTAGCTGGAGGTGGCGTCCCAGTGGTTGACCCCGTGCCTCCAGTGGTCCCTAATGAGACAGCGGAAGTTATAGCCGCACCGGCCCGGCCCGGCGGCGGCATCGGCCCCCTAAGAGCCGCCGGTGCTCGGGGGGTGTACCAGACGCGATAGCATAAGTGCTGAATCTGTTGCGTGGGTTAACACAGACCGGAGCTATACCAGTGGGTCCAGCAGGTAAGGGCGCGGGCAGCGGCTCCGGATCCTGGACGAGTACGAGGCTGCGGGGGTACGACGCAATGCAGTAGCGCCTCACTTGGATGAGATTTTGGGTTTTGAGGACTTCCCGAGGCCTGTTGCAGGGCCAGTGATGACTGGTGCAGAACATGATTTGTTCTGGAGGTTCACAAACATGAATACTCCTGTGTTTTATGGTACTGAGTCGGAAGACGCATATGAGTTCATCATCGACTGTCATGAGCGGCTCCATAAGATGGGGACCATGGATAAGTATGGGGTAGAGTGTGTGACGTTCCAGTTCTTGGGGGATGCCAAGCTTTGGTGGAGGGCTTATATGAAATGTAGGCCAGCTAGGTCTCCTCCGTTGATTTGGGTCCAGTTTTACTCTGTGTTTTTGGACAAGTACGTCCCGCGTACTCTGAGGGATCGAAGGAAAGATGAGTTTGCTACTATTGATCAGGGGAACTCGTCGGTTGCTGTGTATGAGTCCCGTTTCCACTCTTTATCTCGATATGCTATTCAGTTGCTGCCCACTGAGGGGGAGAGGATACGGTGGTTCGTGAAGGGGTTGAACACTAGGCTTCAGTTATCAGCTCCTCAGCTTGTAGCCACTGGGGCTTCATTTTAGGAGGTTGTGGATCACGTCAAACCGTTAAGAGTATTAAACAGGAGAGTGAGGCGAAACATGTAGAGAAGAAGGCCCGTAAGGGTGGGATGTTCAGTAACTCTTTCTCGAGGGGTCAGAGTTCACAAATTTATTCAGGGTGTCCGGTTCAGTCCGCAATGCGATTGTCGGTGGGGCCCTTCGGGGGGGAAAATTATCGGGCTTCGGTCGGCGGGGAGGCTATACTGCTTCATCATCTTTTGTTCGGCGGCCTATGCTGGACCGTGCTTGCTTCGAGTGTGGTGAGCTAGGGCATATTAAGAGATAATGCCCTATATTTAGACAGAGTGGGCAGGGGACTCAGTATCAAGCTCCCCGAGCTCCATATGCACCAGATCGAGGGGGTAAGGATCGCGCACTAGCAGGGCTAGGCGGCCACACAGCGGGTAAAGGTAGTGCCCAGCCTAACCGAGGCGATCTCCAGAGAGGAAGAGGCGGATAGCAGCCCGGTAGAGGCGGGGCTCAGACTGGTAATAGTAATCGAGGTGGTACGCAGGCGACAGGGGGGCGGGGTCATTTTTACGCCTTTCTAGGTAGACCCGAGGCTGAGGCCTCCTATGCAGTTATCATAGGTACTATCTCCATTGACGACCATATGGCTTCCGTTTTGTCTGATCCGGATTCTACTTTTTCCTATGTATCTACCTATTTTGCGGTGGTATCACGACCCAACCCCGTAGGCCGTGACTAGTGCCCGAGCTGGACACCCATACACACCCATTAACCTGAATCAGCACACAAATAACTTATACAAATACAAAGGTCAGACGTCCTCTCAAACTGTCGCATACAAACATATAAATCGCACAGAAGTCAGCAAGGCTGTCATAACACAACATCCCGAAACATATATACACGCAGCCGACGAGGCCGCCACTGCGAATGGGGACGCCCAAAACATAAATCACACAAACACAACCGAACAGTAACTAATCACAACCCACATGTATGTCTACAGACCTCTAAGAGTAACAACAGAATCATATGACGGGACAGGACCCCGCCGTACCCCTGAATAAACATATACATATACAACGGGAGAGTCTGTACTAAAATATAGGCTCCGGGACAAAGGAGCACTCCAAGATAGCAGAGTAGATGTCCTAAGTTGGCGGATCACCAAAGTGGGCGTCTGTACCTGCTGGCATGAAACGCAGCCCCCGAAGAAAGGGCTTCAGTACGGAATATGTACTGAATATATAAAGTATGATGCACAGTAAACAGGATCATAAACGGAACAAGAAGTATAAAGAGAATAAGTACAATATCCAGAATACCAAAATGTTTACTTTTGAAACATAAATCATGCATGTCAATATCATATATCATATGCGGCCCATAATGGGGCTCGGCGGACGGAACATGGTCGCCACCCCGTCTTTGGCGCCATAACACATCATACTCCGGAATATTGCATAACTCCGTAACCCAGCATATCTCCATAACACATCATAACGCCATAACACATCATAACGCCATAACACATCATAACACCATAACACATCATAACACCAGAATATATATATACGGTACCCGGCCCTCTAGCGAGGGGCTCGGTGAACCATAACACATCATACTCCAGAATATAGCATAGTGCGCACGATGACATAACCGGCCCGGGACTCGACGAAAGATGTAACAACAGTATGCACGAGCAGAGTAGTGAGTAACCATATGCATATAAATCATCATTACAGACTCAATAGATAAGTAAGTAATCAACGCTCGAGGGTTCGACGATAGTCATGTTAAGTTCTTTCAAAATGTCGTTAGACTAAACAAAGGAAAGTCTCGGGGACCACGGACAAGTATCAAACCAATCCGAGCCCCCCTATGAAAGTTACGGACTTTATTTGCTTTAGGACCCTGTACGAACATATCAAAGCGATCCGAGCCCATCTAGGAAAGTTAGGGACCTTATTCGACATAGAACCCTTTAAGAACACGAACTCTTTATGCAACATTTATTATCCAATCATAAAAAAGACACAAGGACCATAGTTTGACTATATTAAGAATGCTAACATCAAGAAGTGAATAAGAATCGTAGACATGTTTGGATCTTACGAATAGAGTTACCACAAGGCTCGTATCATAGCTTACTTACATCTAAGACATGCCAAAAGAAAGAAAGGTTAGGCTTTACATACCTCGTCCGCTTCCTAAGCTAATCCAAACTTAAGTCTCGGGCTTCCCAAGATCTACAACAACGTCATTAGGTACCAAACATTAGCTATAGGCACTTAGGAATTCAATCCCAAGCTAGCACTTTATTTACAGAAATTTGGGCAGCATTTCCCCTATAAATTCAACAAACCCCGAGAATTCAACTCGGCCAAATCATCAACAACAATACCAACAATCATACTAATGTCACGACCCGAACTATGGGCCGCGACGGGTATCCGGGGCTAACCGCCGAACACCACTCATTCCGTTACCTATATGCTCTTATTCATAATACTTGCACAATTTCATGAAAACATAACATCATATGAAACGTAGTTACTATTATAAGCATAAGCCCCTTCGACTATCAACATAATATACATATACAGGCACATACACATATACATGAAAACCATGGGACCATACTACCCACACCTGCGTATCTACGAGCCTCTACTAGAGTACTAGACATATGGACGGGACAGGACCCCGCCGTGCCCAATCAGGAATGTACACACATATATATACCAAGAGTAATCAGTGGCACCTCCGGACAATGGAGTGCTCACACGTCGGCTACTAGCCCCTATAGATCAGCACCGTCTCCTGTCCTACCTCTTGGCATGAACGCAGCGTCCAAAGAAAAGGACGTCAGTACGAATATTGTACTGAGTATGTAAGGCAGGAATGAAATAAACATAACAGGCATATCATAAGTCAAGGGGTGGAGATACAACCTGTGTACTCTTATAATCATAGGTACATTTCATATACATTCATCATACATAAGCATGTCATACACATTACCATAGCGTATGCCTTATCATATCACATATACATCATCATGCTATACATGCGTCGTCATATCAACCATACATCATCCTGTCGTTAACCCGCGTCCGGGTAACCATCATATGCCGCCCACTAGTGGTGTCATGCCCGACCATCTAGGCTCGGTAGAGAATCATAGCACCCGCCTTAGCGATGACATGCCCGGCCATCTAGGCACGGTGGAATCATATGCAGCCCGCCTTAGCGGTGACACGCCCGGCCATCTAGGCGCGGTGGAATCGTATCATCATACATAGCATGCATTTATCATCGTACATTATACGTCATCATAGCCATCGCTATCATTAATTCCATAAGCATATCATAGTGTCATCATAAGTTAATATCATTATAGATATATCATTAATTCATACATTAGAACTTGGAAACAAGCATAGCTATGTCGGGGTGACGTAAGGTCGTGAACCCCCGATGTCATTATGAGCATTCGTAACTATCCTGCCTCACCTTGAAGGAACAAATATAAGGTGAGTGTATGTAGTGATCGACATCCATAGATTTCATATAACTTCATTAGCTTAGTTGGAACATTACATCATAGGCTATAGCATCTTTAGATTTAAGCTCATCATTATCATTATCGTAGTCGTAGTATATCTCTTATCTCGTATGGCTATTCGTGCATAATGGCTCGCAGCCTTCTTGAAGATAGGACAATCGTAATGAAAGAGGAAATTCACGCCATATAGACTCATGCCTTAGGAGGAAAGGGATTAGCCTCACATACCTTTGTCGCTTAGCTACTCTATTGCTTGCTCGTTCCCCTTAATGCGCTTGTCTATACCTTC